>NC_056578.1:45075325-45075421 GCF_018340385.1 Cyprinus carpio
CCATTACTCACCGTGCTTGATGAAAGATTCTTACCACAGTTGTTTGATGAATCACCGTGCTTGATGGAGAGAGAGTAACGAGAGAAAGGAGAGGAA
>NC_056578.1:45075613-45077308 GCF_018340385.1 Cyprinus carpio
AACAAAGCTACACGGAGCTACGATCACAAAACAGCAGCACGGCAAGCAGGAAGCAGGAATAACGCTGTCCAACAGCGACACCCACAGGTAGTGAATGGTGACCACGTGTTTAGGTTCACAATGATGAACCTAAACTCAGCGAATTGTTTCACAGACATAATAAAAATATATAATTAGCTTTAAATTACTGCTTTAAAACGAAATAATTCAAATCAAAAATAGAAACTATTTCATTATGTAATCCCTAAAGATGCATTTCTCTCTAAAGGCACGTCCAATGAGGAGTCTTTTTTTTTCCACAATAATGGATGTCTAAAATATAAAAATAATAAAAAGCCTAAAATTCAATTCAAGTTTATTTGTATAGCGCTTTTTACGATACAAATCATTACAAAGCAACTTTACAGAAAATTAAGTTTCTACAATATTTAGTAGTAGCTTATCAGTGGTGACTGTCAGTTCAATGTGCATATGGCAGAAATGTTCAGAAAAATCAATAAAAGACGTAAACAAACAGACGATTTACACTATTAACAGCAATAATGCAATCAAACTTATAGCAAAATGTGGTAGTTCTGTATGTTGTCTCTGGGTTAGCATCATCTGAGGTCCTCTGAGGGGTTGGCATCATCTCTTCTCAGGTGTTCTGGATCCAGACTGGAGCTTGTGTAAATCCTAGTTACCACAGGATGTATAATTTGCGTTTTATAATTCTGTACAATTAAAAAATAAAACAAATTATAATGGCATATATGTAAAACTTTGTCTTATAACTGTATAGCTGCTTATATATATATATTTTTTTTATTTTGCTTTGTTCTGAATAGCATAAAAAATAAAGGATTTGCTGCAACACAATTTTGTCTCATTTGTGAATTATTTATTAGCCCTTTTTTTTTTATTATTTTTTTTTTTATCCATGCAGCAAATGCTTTAAAATAGCTTTAAAAATCACTTTATTGCATTCCAGACTCTTTTAAAGTACTTTTCACTATACATTTTTACGGGTAGCTTAAATGTAAAACATTGCCATGAATTCGTTGTATTCCCATTTGTAAAATAGCCAACAAATGCATTGTTGTAGGCTAACCCGTTCTCATGAAAGTGCATATAGCACTGGCATAAAGTTGGCTTGACGATGGACATTCTATATTCGCAAATCTAGGGACCGTCTCTAAAGTTACATGTGAAACTACTATACACTTCTCTAATGTCAATAGCATGCGAGGATGGAGAACAGTCATGAAAACAACTGTTAACTGTTCATCCAGGTGTCAACTATAATGCACACCTTTTTATATTTTTTGATAATCATTAAAATAAACTGTAAATTATATGGAAAACAATTGCTACTTTTCATTACCGAATGGACTTAAAGGGTTAGTTCACCCAGACCCAGAAGAGAAGACAATCTTGAATAAAGTCGTATTTTTTTTTATTTTTGGACCAAAATGTATTTTCGATGCTTCAACAAATTCTAACGGACCCTCTGATGTCACATGGACTACTTTGATAATGTTTTTATTACCTTTCTGGACATGGACAGTATGCCGTACATACATTTTCAATGGAGGGACAAAAAGCTCTCGGACTAAATCTAAAATATCCTAAACTGTGTTCCGAAGATGAACGGAGGTCTTACGGTTTGGAACGACATGAGGGTGAGTCATTTATGACATCATTTTAATATTTGGG
>NC_056578.1:45077852-45090792 GCF_018340385.1 Cyprinus carpio
CAACATATATTTACAGAGTAAAACAGTTTGGTTATCTGCATTCTTCAAAATGTCTTCCTATGTTTCTCAAAAGCAATAAAGACATAGGGTTTGAAACAACATCGAGGTGAGTAAATGTAAATGTAAATAAACAAAATAATGAATTTCAATTTTTGTGCCCCAACTATTTTTTAAACTGAAACGATAGCCTACTCAAAATATAATATAATAATAAAATAATAATAATACTTTCTTATTAATTTAACTGTTGTATAAAATTTGCACTCATTCGTGCCTGGTGTGATAACTTTATGAGACAAAAGCTCATTCAGGGGCATTTTTCCTCTATATCTAGAATCGTAAGGGCTGTCCTTGCAATCTTCGCACTCTTGCAAACTGGATGCTCTGATTTGCCGTAGAGTCCTCGTAGCCATGAGAGGTGTGTCCATGTAGATGAGCAAATAAATCTGCATCTAAAGTGGCATGTGGCATTAACTTAATGCCGGTCGTGTGGCGTTATTCTAACCCGTGGTGGCATCTGGCTTAACTTATTGCCAATAAGCTTGCATTTATTCAATCTACTCTGTCTCTTCAATCTTATTTACTGTATCCTTACTGCATGATTTTTTCAATTTGTCTTTGTTGTTGATACTAATATATATATATATATATATATATCTATATATATATATATATATATATATATATATATATATATATATATATATATATATATATATATTAGCTGGGGAGGGGTCCCCGGATCCCCCTGGCCTGTTGATTATGTGGTTTATGGTATGTTAGAATTTACATAAAGTGATTTTTAAAAAATGTCACAAATATTTTGAAAAATCTGATTAATTACACTTAGCTTTTAGCGTATTTAATTAACAAATACAAAAAAAAAAAAAAAAAAAAAAAACACAAAACTACTACAATTTTGGTTATCCCAGCATTCTTCAAAATAAGTAATCTATGTTACTCAAGAGAGAGTGAGAGACAAAAAAAAATGGGGTTTAAAACTAAGCATCCCACTTCTTTTATAATCTGTAATGTGAGGAGACACTAAACAAATTTTTATTTGCTGACTAAAGCTAATATTTTCTCAAAGTGCAGCACTGGAGGTCAAGGACCCATAGTCATGAATATTACATGAAGAGAAATAAAAAAGTAATCTTGACTATATATTTGTAATAACTTGTTAGTGTATAATCTTTTCAAATTTGCACTAATTAAATATATGTTTTGATTACTTTGGAGTTAAAAAATTAAGAAAAAAAATTCATATCGAGGGAAATCACATAGGGCTGAAAATAAGCATATGCGCCAGCGTTCTTGCAAACTATGATGGTGTCCCTGATGGAAACAAATTCCCATGCAAGGGGTCCCTGGCCCCCCAAAATGTTTTGATTGTTAAGTTGTCCTTGGGGGAAAAAATCCCATGTAAGGGGTCCCTACAGCAACTATACTTAATGTTGTTCATTCAATACAGTGTAAGTTGTAGCATTCTGACAACAGAACCTAGAAGATAGATGAACGTTTTCCATTTTCTCTGAAGATTATTACCATAATGATTTCTAAAATAAATGTTTTGTTGAAACCCTCTGACTGAAAAACAGCTCCACCTACCGACCCAGAACAAGAACTGTTCAAGAATGTTTTAAATAACTTTCTCATTTTCCAAAATCCAGCTGGATTGACAAAACAAACAAAATGAATATGTATCCCTTTATTACAACTTTTTAGCATAACATAGTACATTTTTAATCACAATTGTGTCACTAAACTATACTACACTGAAGTCATATATTCAGAGTTTATTTTCTTCTGTTTCACATTCACCCAGATCTACACTGACTGTGACTCCAGACACAGTATTCACTGGAGAGAGAGTGAGTCTGAAGTGTGAGATTGAGTCTGACAGTTACTGGAGATATAAGTGGTATAAATGAAACACTAGAACAGGCTCTCAGGTTGTTTGAAAAACAGATAATTTATTCAGGTCTGACTTTTTGGAGGTCCGGGGACCCATAGTCAAGGCAATTTTAAACCAAAGCGGACATTTAATAAATTGGGAACCAAACATTCCAGAAAAAGAAAAGAAAGAAAAAAGAAAAAAATAAACAGAAGTTCCTGAATAGGCTCTCCAGGCAAACCAGATAATTTATTCAGTTGTGAGCAAAGCGACACATTTAGAAAACAGTTGCAGGCAAACTTATTAAAAAAATTTCCATATAAAAATCAAGGCAATAAAAGAATTAAGACGAAAATGTTTTAAAAAGCTTTACCAGTTTGTTAGTTCTCTTATAATCCATTTGTACAAAACAATGCAGAGCAAAATGGCAGCAGCCAAGCAGCTTTGTATGAAATCCAGAGAGAGAGTCCAAGATACCAGGACGACATAATTAAACAACTGTACACCATTTTGAATCGAGTTTTAATATTTTATTAGCTAAACAAACAAAAGCTTCCACCAAGAAAAAAAAATAGTTCAAGCAAGATACTGCTGTTACCCGGATGAGCCTGTGTTATTAGATTTCACCGGCTGTTATCCAGAGATAAATACACGACTGTCAAGAATCAAGTATTCCACAGAGCATGTCATAAATACATTATTTAATAAAATGCACATTTAAAAACATTTATAGGTATGTAGTCAGAGTGAAATCATAATGTTTCTAATATATAACTGTACTTTTATGTCTCTGTTGTGCTCTGCATGAGAGAGAAGCACCAGACCAAAGCCTTTTCAAGTCCATTCCTGATATAACACCAAATTTAGCATTTTAATGAACATTTATTTTTGTTAACTGTTTATATGCCTTAGATACAATAATTAAGAATAAAATTGTCATTTTAACGCCATTTTAACTCTTTTTTTTTTGTTTGTTTTGTTTATAGTATATTGTGAGATCAGTATTATTTATAGAAGTGTATCGTTACACCACTAATGATTACTTTAGTCACAGACTTCAATAGAGATGAGTTTTGTCCTGAAGTCAGAGAGAATGAAGTGACTTACAGATAATGATGTTTAAATGAGTTGATGAAGTCTTCAGATAGTCTGTTGAAGTTGATTGAGATTCAGCTGCTCCTCATATGAGGTTGTAGTGTGGAGGTCTTCAGCTCTCCTTCAGCAGGAGCTTCATTCTGCTTTCTGTGACGAGTCAGAGGTGTTTGTCTGAGGGGATCGAGGGGAGCCAGAGCCTCCAGAAAACACTCCGATCAGAAAACTAACCACAGGACAAAACCAAAACATGACAAATATTATTGAATATGACAATATATAAACTGTATAACTTATAAACCAATAATTTTTTTCTTTTACTGTGTTGTTTGTGTCACTTTTTTTTTCTTTTTTTTTTTTTTTCACAGATTTACCCAGACCTACACTGACTGTGACTCCAGACAGTCCTGTATTCACTGGAGAGAGAGTGAGTCTGAAGTGTGTGATAAACTCTGATTACAGTGACTGGGACTATGAGTGGTATAAAGGCAGAACTATAGTGTTTGAGGGTTACAGAAACACTTTCACTATTGAACGAGCTAAAACATCTGATGCGGGTCTGTACACGTGTGAAGGAATGAGCGAAGGACCAGACTCATCACGATCAAACTCTGTTTCTCTCTCAGTGAAGGGTGAGCTTAATATCATTGTCCTCATAAATAAACCTATTTGGCGTTATTGAAATTGTATGATACTCTTTTTTATTTTATTTTTTTTACTGTATGTGTTTTTTTAGTATGTTTTTTGTTGAGAGTTTTTGTTTTTATGTTGTACACTATAAAATTGTTTATTGTTTTTATTAAAGATTGTAAATGTTTTTATAATTTTTGCCTGTTGTTGTTATATATGTTTGGAAACATTTTGCAGTATTTTTTCTCATAAGGAGATTTTGAGTTCATAACAGTGATCATGATACTGTAATGCTGTTTCAATCAAAATTAAATTATATGTGTATTAATACATAGAGCAGGGTTCAGCAACATACGGCATGCGTGCCAACAGTGACACACAGAGGGATAATCACTGGCACGCTGAGCAATAGGGAAAAACTGCATACTGACGTACATTTTGAGGTAATAACTTCTCACAGTCACACAGCCTTTCAGTTTTATAAAGTTACGTTCATTTTTATTGAACCAAATGTAATTCCATAGTTAGGAGCTATAAACACTATTAAAGTGTGAGAATTAACTTTCAAAGCCTCAGCGGTCTAACAGCTCATCAATATCAAAATGACTGAGATGGCCAATCAAATCAAAAGTAGGCGGGGTTTACTGTTCACCAGATCAAACAAGGGCGTCAGTTTAAGGTTAAAGAGGCGAGGTAAAGCTGCAAGATTTTTAGTTAATATTAACTTTTTAACGTTTTCTGTTTTACGATATAAATATTAAATGATCGACAGCTATATCCAGTGATTCAAACTACTTTTTTTTTTTTCTCAAATATGGCCATTTTGAGAGAGAGAGAGAGATTTTTACCAAAAAGGTTTTTTTTTTTTTTTTTTTTTTTTTTTTTTAAAGCGGATTACCATACATCTGATCACATCTATAGATTACATACTCTATTCGAAAAACATATTGCCCAAGATAAAGGTAAAATATATGCCATGCTTTATTGATTGACAAAAAAAAAAAAAAAACTTTGACTCAATTTGACACCAAGGACTATTCTACAAACTTATTGAGAAAGTGGTATATGAAGTAAAAAAACCTATGACCTTATCAAATCAATGTACACTGACAGTAAATGTGGCATAAAAATCTGCACCAAACGTCACGAGGTATCTTTCCCAGGGCGTGGGAGAGAACAAGGCTGCTTCTTAAGCCCAATATTATTTAACATTTACATCAATGAACTGGAGAGCAGTCTGGAGCGATCCGCGGCCCTGACCTCACCCCTACACACCCAGGGCCGTTTGAAGGAATTTGGGGACCCCAGAGCAAAATGGACATGGAGATATTTTTGAATTTTGGGGGAAAACAATGTTTGTGACTTGCACTGGTCCTTTTTTAACAATTTGACAGTGCACACTATCAGTCAGGACTGCTGGCCACTGCGTAGGGTCATCAGCTATAATGACAGTGCTTGTGGTATCTTGAGCTGTAGAGGAAACCTCAGTGTTGGGAAGTGGTGCAGACTCAATTTCTGTTCTGGATGCAGTGTCTTCCACTGTGAGAGATGGTATTGATGGTGTAGCTGGGGAAAAATTATGTTTTTATTAATATAATCCATCTGTTCAGGTACAGAATGCGTCACTGAGTGTCTGACACCTAGAAATTTGACAGGCACTACTGTATATTAAAAATTCTTGAAATGTCCATGGGCAAAAAGTGACTGGTATTTACACAGTTTGGTTGGAATTCAATAGTGATTTATGTTTTGTTTTCTAATAATATGACAGCACACTTATCAGTTTAAACTCTGGGCTGTGCAGGATATCAGCTATAATTATATGAGCTTGTGGTACCTTGTGCTACAGTATAGAGGAAACATCAGCACTGAGAAGTGATGCATCTGTTGATGTTGAGGATGAAGTTGATGGTGTAGCTGGGAAAATAATTGAAAAAAAAAAAAAAATCTGAAATTACCTGTGAAGTACGTTTTACCATTTCACTGTTAGCATATTGAAAAGGGTCACTATTAACAGCTCAGCTCAGTGAGAGAAATTCACTCTACCTTCATCAGTGGAGGTATCCTTAGGAAAGAGCCTGAGGGCTGAGAAATTTAAGCAAAAGCACCTTGAGCGAGAAAAGAAAAGATGGTAACACTTTATAATAACAATCATTAATAGACGGTAAATTATAGTTAATTAATCTTTAGTTAATTGCCATTTAACTGTTAGCAAACAGTATTTTTACTTATTATAAAATTTCACGAAAACTTAAAGATATGTTAGCATTTCCATATTTTGATATTAGAAGGGAAGGGATGCAGGCAGCTGCTTACCAATGCTTAAAAACATCCCAAGCTAATGTTTGATGCACAGAAATTATTGTGTGGTTCTCCTAACCCCCATTTGGTAAATAGATTATCACGGTGGAATAGTATAGCATGCTATTTGCTATTTCACTTTCATCAAAAACTATTACAAAGCTACAGCAATGTCATGTCATTAAATACGATAAACAGTGATTCTGGAACAGATCTGTGTCTTCCTTATCCCGTTTAAAACATATTACAGTAACCATATTCTGTCCGTTCGAAAAAAAAGTTGCACTAACTGTTCGTTACAAGCAGCATTTGCCGTCAGGCAGGTAGCTAACATCAACATATTTTTGCTAGCCTACCTGCTGCAAAATTACACCATTTGTACAAGACTGACAAGTAGAGCTATTTTATCCAGTGTAATTTATCACTTACCACTATCTTGTTTTTTCTTATCCTCCTCCTTTCTCTTCTTTCTCTTCTGGCTTCCTGAAGCATAATTCCGCTTCATGACTGCCGAGGAGGTTTTGTATTTTGCCGGTGTGATGAGAAATCGAGTCCCCCCGCGAAATCGGGTCCGCGTAGGACCGGTAGTGATGATTCATTTGCGAATGAGCCGACTCTTAGGGCCCGGTCTTGTAGGTGAACGACGGGAGTTGGCTCGCATATCTGAAGAGCCGACTCTCTTTAAAAAAAATATAGCCTATAGAAATGAAATCATTATGTAATAATGAAATAATGGATGCATTTTATTTTATTTAAAATAATTGACTAATTCAAAGAACAAAAAAAAAAAAAAAAAATGTTTTATAGGCCTAAAGGCGCACATATCTTCGTTTCCGACTGTCTGATCAGCCTCCAAATTCTGTTCCTGTCAATCATACACGGTGTCAACCAATTATACTGCATGAGGGAGGCGAGCCATCACACACACACACACCACACACACACAGTGTCAAACTCGGAGGAGAGGAGAGGAAAAACACAACAGCTGTGAAAACAAAACAAACGCAGGAAAATGAGTCGGAAGCACAGCAGCTTTGGAATCATTTTAATGATGTAGACAATGTTAAAGCACAGTGTAGAATTTGCCAAAAGAAAATCTCATAAATAAAGCCGGTTCTCTACGCGATTAACCTACACCGGCATATGCGAACTGTGCACCCAACTGTGAAGCTAGCTGAGCTTCGAGAAACTAGCGGTCCCGGTAGTGATGGTGGTGGAGCGACTGAAACCAGCACCTCACGTGGAGATGTATCCACTCAGTCAAGTAGGCTAATCCATGACCCACAGCAAGCGCAGTCTTCTACAATGGACCAGTTTATGCAAAGTCAATGTCTGCAAAAAACAAGGCCAAATTGATATTGCATTGGCTAAAATGTTTGCCACCGATTTCCAGCCATTTTTTGATGTGGAGGACAGAGGTTTTAGAAATTATAGCAGTAGTCTAAATCCAATGTACACAATTCCAAGCAGGAAAGTAATTTCAAAATCACTTATTCCACAACTGTATGAGAGCACAAGGGCTTCAGTGCAGGAAAGAGTCAAAAAAGCTACTGCAGTTTCCCTTACCACTGACTGCTGGACGTCAAGGATAACCACTAATTACATATCAGTTACATGTCACTTTATTGAAGATTTTTCAATGTCTAGCTGTCTTCTAGACTGCTTTGAGTTCAGCGACAGACACACCTCAGAGAACTTGGCAGAGGAACTGTTGAGAGTGGCAAAAGAATGGCATGTAGATGGAAAAGTGGCGTGTTGTGTAGTGACAATGCAGCTAACATTACCAAAGCCGTGAAAATATTAAAGTGGACCCATCATCCATGTCTTGCCCACACAATCAACCTGATTGTAAGAGATGCTCTAAAGGGGATAAAGCCCACTGTGGACAAAGTGAAAGCAGCTGTGGAATACTTTCACAGGGATAGTAGAAAGATAATTAGTAATAAAACGAACCTATGTCCAATATATATATACACACACACACACACACTTAGATTTTTATTTATTTTGACTTACTACCTAATTCATGTAATATGTTTATCTTTATTCAATAATGTAATAAGTACTTATGTTATTATATATGGTTTTGCTTATAAGCAGTTAATGTATTGCAATTGCTGATTGTATATTATTTTAAGAAACTATTGTTTTCAAAGAAAATCATACAGTAATTATCACACTATATAAATTCATTATGACAGAAATTACAATTGTAATTGACTTTAACTCATATAACACTGTACATAAAATAGTACAACAGTTACTAAATCAGTAATAGTAAGTGAATAATGGTTGTTTGTGCACTGAGGGTAACTAAAAATACAGCTAAATAGTTTATAATTGGTATATAATTATAACTTGCAATTATAATATAATAATTCTACTGATATTATTTTTCTATCTTTTTTACACATAAATGTTCAAGCAATATGCACACTATAATGTAAAACATTTATACATTTTTCAAAATACATAACATTTCAAAGAATCTTTACAGAAAGACATACTGTTGTGTCTATATGGTCAAAAACACCCTCACTGTTTTAATAGTTGGTACTAAATGCTTTAGTCGTCATACATACAGCAAGCAAGCCTAAGGCAACAGTGCTAAATAAAGAAAAATCTGTAAGATGCCGATACTGGAGTAAAAAAACCTTTGGAGAAACCAGACTAACCAAAAACACGGGGACTAGTTCTCCTCTGTATATTCAGTCTGAACATTTGGTACAATGTCAATGGTAGTTAACAGTGTTACTGCATTGATTCAGCTGTGAGGTTAAAGGTTAATTGTGCCATGTACAGGTAGTAACATTGTTTTCTCTGTGGCCCAGGTGGGGGAGGCAGTGTTTACGTCATCAAGCTGAGTTTTGAGTATCATGATGCAGCTCGACCCCCAGGAAGTCGCGCCTTCTAATTGACTTCACTTGTCTCCGTTGAATCCAACGGGGTCGCTGTGTCCATTTTTTTTTACTGTCTATGGGGTGAACTCGATTTCTCATGACACCGGCAGCAGAGATCACGTGGTTTGCTGGCTGCTGTCAGCGACTACTGAGAGGGGCCCCCTTGAGGGGGATCCCGATAACAGTGTCATTGCACTTTACTGCATTGACGATCAAAGGGGCGCTCACACAGTGTCGTTGCATTTTATTCTTAATCAGTCATTGTCTTGGGGCCCCAGGCTAAGCTCGAGGGCCCCAAGCAAATTGCTTTCTTAGTTTGCTTGCCTTGTCGCGACGTGGCCTGTACACCTCTCCACAGATCAGATGCCTGCCGTTATTTTATGTAATTATTTAAGGGCAGCAATCTACCACTAAACCATAACACATTGTCCATGTTATCTCCATGAGTGAAAGTTAGAATTTACATTAATAAATAAATAAATAAATAAATAAATAAATAAATAAATAAATAAAATTATTTTTGAAAAGTCTAATTAATTTAAACTTAAATACCAAAAAAAAACACACCAAAACTGCACAATTGTAGAGTAAAATCATTGATAAAGTGATTGCTATTACAGAAGAGAGAGAGAGAGTGAGAGAAAGAGAGAGAAATTACATTTTATCATGTGGTCTGTGAGGAGACACCAAATATCCTGAGTGTTAGCATTTCACTCCAACAAGGGTTCTCAAAGTGCAACACTGATGACTGTGACCCATTGTCATGAATTGATGACCAGCTGAGAGAAAAAAACAAAACAAAACAAAATTAAAAAATAAAAATAAAAAGATAATTCATGAATATATATATATATATATATATATATATATATATATATATATATATATATATATATATATATTTTTGTAATAAATTGTTGTTAGTATATAAGCTTTATGAGTTTTCACTACTAATTAAATATTATTTTTTTTGATTACTACAGTTAAAACATTCAGAAAGAGAAAAGAAAAGAAAAGAAAAAAGAAAAACAACAATATTTTTTTACCAATATTGCAATTTAATATGCAATTATTTTTTTAAGCTCATGTTCTGTATTATTCAACAAAGACATATATATATATATATATATATATATATATATATATATATATATATATATATATATATATATATGCATGTGCATCAATATATAAATAAGTATGTTTGATTATTAAAATATTTATTTTGTTTTTATGTATATACCCTCAGGGTAACATTGTGCAGTTAGAGCACTTTTGTTCTGGCAATATGTCGATCATGCTAAAGAATGGATGAGAACCATATTGTGTATTCAAGTCCTCCTATGAATTTTATGTTTACGAGCTCCGCAAACTCAAAGAATGTGCATTGTGTGTGTAAATGATATTTATTATTATTATTATGCTGCCACAGAGAAGCAAGCCTATCAGCTGATAAACTGACTAAATTATTATTTTTTTCTGGCAAACTATATCTTCACACACACACACACACACACACACACACACACACACACACACACACACACACACACACACACACACACACACACAGTGACACACACACACACAGTCATTTGGATGCAGGTTTACAGTATATGGTATGTACTATGATGATGAATAATACATTTTATAATGGATACATTATCAGGGATCCCCAAGCTCCCAAAAAATGAGGTTAAATATTTTTAAATAACCAAAACAGAACAAATGTTATAAATTTGTGACAGTCTATGTATAATATTCATACTGCAAAAGTATATTATACTGTAAAACATTTTTTTTTCTCTTTTGAGCTGTTTTATTCACTTGTTGTTATCTTCACAGACTTACCCAAAACTGAACTGACTGTAGATCCAAAGAGTCCTGTGTTCACTGGAGAGAGAGTCAATCTGAGTGTGTGTGTGATAGAGTCTTGAGTGACTGGAGATATGAGGAGATAATATAGGTGGTATAAAGGCAGTGTAATGTTACAGAAGTCTGGAGCTGTTACACTGTAAAAACAGAGACACTCTCACTATCAAGCCAAGCTACTTGGTCTGATCAGGATCAGTTCTGGTGTAGAGGACAGAGAGATGGAAGTCCTTCATCCTCACAGGAGAGAAACCAAATTGATCTTGTTGTTAATGGTGAGTAAATGAAATAAACACTTACATTCACATTTAGGGATGTAACTGCCATTAAAAAGAAAAGAGATGCTCAAATGTGTGTGTGTGTGTGTGTGTGTGTGTGTGTGTGTGTGTGTGTGTAATGTGTGTGTGTGTATTGTTGTATTATAATGTATGAGTTGTCTTGATTCAGATTTGACTGACAGACTGGTATTCTGACACCGCAAGCTTCATGATTTCTAACCTTATCTTCACTTTATGTTGCACTTACTCTGCTTATTATACATATAAAATACAAGTTTATATCAAGTAGTACCATATTCATAATTGTGACCACAAAGTCTGTTGACAATGTCTATCATTGTAACATGTTTACAGTAGATTGTCTGTGTACAGTAGGGTGATAGCAGGTAAATGGCTGTTTAAAGGTTTCAGTGTCTTATCTCTTTAAAAGTTAACAGCCAATGACTGCAAACAATTTCAAACTGCTGCCATAACAGAACATTTAGCAAAATGATTTTTATTGGTCTGAGGTTGCTAAGGGGGAGGAGCAATGCCTCATTATGAGACTGCAGAAAAAAGCAATGTGGCCTGACATATCTAATCTTCTCAATAAATAGACTTGATAAATCATGAAAAACAAATGCACATTTAGAAATAAATGATTCAAAAACCCATGTCTTGATGTCCTCTGTGAGATAAATTGCTGATTTTGATAACAATACAGTTTTTATATATAAAAAAGTATTTCCCTGAATGTGTTCATACGATGTAAGTAAACCAATGCACTTTAATGTTTTTTGTTAGTCTATCCAGCTGAACTACTCACTAGATGCAGCGCTTTATAGCTATCGTTGTTCATTCAATATATTGCTAAAAACGAGAGCATCAGTGTGGGAGAAGATGCTGTTTACGCCAAAACTGAAACCAAAGCCGTTCACACAGAACACATATTTATCCATTTTCTAGAGAGACATCTATCAGCGTTGCACTATCGTGGTCACGATTGAAGAGAAGCCCTGTCCCAAATAGCACACTCAAACGACTTGTGGACTTCCTCCAGAGTCCACACTTTGAACGGCGATCATGTAGTGCAGACCTATAGGGCCCTTTGGTGCGAAGTCCACGAGGGCCTATTGAGAAGTATTTTTGGACTCGATCCGCCACTGGAAATAGCGGTCTGGTTGTTTTTTCTGACAGGAGCTGCAGGTTTGGGAACATGCTGCCTATGTTCCATTTTAGAACTAAGATTACAATTTTAATACATAACAAACATGTGCTTGAGTTACCTCAGATTAATTTACAGGTTTAAATATAAATACTAGGTTTACATATATGACTAGTGAAAGCCCTGACATTAGGTTCATATTTATTTAATGAATCATAATCTGCATCGTATTACTCAAACGCTATTATTAATGTTTGAGATATTAACTACTGGTCGATGACCATAATGTTTGTATAAACTGTAGGTAACAGCTGGTAAAATGTACACTTTTGTCATAATCGTAGCAGCCCTAATCAATACTGTAAATTAAATACTTAAAATAAAATAACTTTTTATTTATTTATATTTGGACTTGGGCACAGCCCAATATATACGGCTCTTCATAATCTTCTTCATTGCAAGAACACTTACCTTTACATAAAGTGCAGAAACAAAACTATAAAACTAATACAATAATAAAAGTATTTTAATAAATTACAAAGTTCTGACTGGATGAGCCACACAAAGCAGAACCTTTATGATTTGGGACTCTATGTTTCTCTGTTGCCCTCTATTCAAAATAATGTAAAGCAGTCTCAGTCACCGGAAATCAAACTCCATATTTTAATTTTCTTAACTTAAGTGCTTGCAGTGTTTGTTATGAATGATCTTTTTGTTATGTTATTTTTTTTTTTTTTTTACATGCCCCCATACTTTTTAATTAAACAAATTAACATGATGATGTGTATACCATTGTGTGGCTAGTTAAGCAATAAGGTTGTTCAATACA
>NC_056578.1:45091014-45091122 GCF_018340385.1 Cyprinus carpio
GGCGTTAGTGGTGCAGACACCGCTGAAAACGAAACCCCGTCATATTCTGAAGTTGAACTCGAAGGGAATGAAGTGAGCCCCTGGCCATATTTATGCTTTATTATGCAG
>NC_056578.1:45091154-45098311 GCF_018340385.1 Cyprinus carpio
GGAGACCAAACTAGCAGCTTATAAAATCTCGACAAGACATCAACCCTTCGCAAGCATGTATAGGTAAGCTAAATAATTAAATCGTTGCATTGGTGGTTAAAATAAAGCTTTGACATTTTAGCAAGAGGTTTTGCACAAATTGTCGCTCATATAATATCATAATTGTTGTCTTGATGTACACATTTATAGTGTGCTGCTCTTTCACTGTGTGATTCAGTTTGTAGAAATGCATTTAGAATGATCACAAAATTGAAGATATAGGTGCAGAAAATTTACATATTTATTGGCCATTTATTAAAAACACTTTTTTTTTAAATCAAATAACTCTGATTTAATGATGCAATTACCAAATTCCAAGTAAGTGTAAACTATTGGATTTTGGAATTTTATGCTTCTACGGTGCCTCAAGAAACTCAAAAGAATGTGTATTATGTGTGTAAAATGATATTGTTATTATTATTATTATAAATATTATTATTGGTTATTATTACATTACTTTCCTGCCACAGAGTAGCGGGCAAGCCTATCAGCTGATAAACACTAAATGTATTAAAAGCTTTCTTGCAAACTATATTCTCAGTACATTGGCTGGCTGGCCAAGGCCACAAGGGCCACACACACACATTGGCTGGCTGGAAGCTTGATGTAGGCTTGCTGTATATGTGGCTATGTGCCTGGCTCAAGCATCTTCAAGTATCTGGGCATTTTTATTTTTGTCAAGCATACACAATTATAGAGTATAAGTACCAGTGGTGAAATGTGAGTTGTGGTTCTGCCCATGGATAAAAAATTACAAAGAATACAAATATGTGATGAAAAAAATATACATAAATATAAAGCAGTGAAAGAAATGAAATAAAAGTAAAACAATAAAAATATAAGAATAAAAATATAAAATATATAAAGAGATGTATACTGTAGAATTAAATATATAGTGGAAAATAATGTGCATGAAAGTAAACTGTAGTCTTAAATACAAGCATACACACAGGAATGTAAGCAAGAGGCAAATGTGCAAACAGGCTGATTATTACCTTACAGTATGTCAATGTGAGGTAGTGAATGATGAAATATCTTACTGATAAAAGTGAATATTAAGCGGGAGACATGAAGATAAAAAAGCAGAGGCTGGTTTTGGAGTTTAGGAGCCCGATGGCCTGGGGAAGAAACCCCTCCTAAGTCTCTCTCTCAGCTTGACATCAGGCTACTTGGAACGCTTACTCAGATGGCAGCAAAGTGAAAAGCATGGTTTCTGGGGTGAATGGAGTCCTGATTATTTTTTTTAAAGCTCTGCTTTTTGCAGCTGCTTTGGAGTAGATGTCCTGCAGAGAGGGGGAGTAGTAGATCTCCCTGGAGATGCGCCAGCTAAGCTGCACAACTCTCTGTAGGCTTTTGCAGTCAAGTGACTGGAAAGCTGCACCTATACTCACACATGATACATTTTGAGCCGGGCCATGCTTTCTATGTGGCCCCTGAATAGAAAGTTTTGTGATTGCAGGTGAAACCCCTGTTCTTTCGCAGCTGTTCTGTATGGTGGCTAAAGTCTTTGCCTGGCTTTATTAACCTGAGTTTGTGTGTAGTCTCAAAGTCAGGCCCTCGGGAGATGTGCTTATACCGAGGTAATGGAAGCTGCTCTTTTCACCCTCTCCAAGCAGGGCCCCAAGCGATCATTAGAGGAGTATAGGGCTGCTGTGTCTCTTTCCTGGAAGTCAACAATCAGCTCTTTTAGTTTTGCCTTTTGCCATTCGTGCAGCATGGGCCTCAGCCCCTGGCAATCTCATGATGTTAATTTCTCTACCTCACCCCAAGTGGCGCGGTTCTGGCTGCTATTGCTGGAAATGAGGCCAGAACCACAGTGTGGTCATCAGCAAATTTACTGGCCAGGGCGGGAGCTGTGGGAAGACACGCAGTCAGCGTGTGTAGCAGGAGCAGGGACCTGGTGCACACAGCCCCTGTGGGAGCCTCCTAAGTGTTCAGGGAGCGGGGAGTGAGGAATCGGCTTCTACTTTCTCACCACTTCTGGAGGCCCGCCGTGAGGAAATCAAGCAACCCAGCTGTATAGTGAAGAATTCAGGCCGCAGGTCTATGAGTTTACTATGATGATGAATACATTGCGATGATTGCTATCAGGGATCCCCAAGCTCCCAAAAAAATGAGGTGACATATTTTTTAAATAAACTACAAAACAGAACAAAATGCTGGTAAATTATA
The DNA here is from genome assembly GCF_018340385.1 of Cyprinus carpio. Classification (NCBI taxonomy): domain Eukaryota; kingdom Metazoa; phylum Chordata; class Actinopteri; order Cypriniformes; family Cyprinidae; genus Cyprinus; species Cyprinus carpio. The sequence goes on from NC_056578.1 coordinate 45,093,366, forward strand.
CAGTCTATGTATACTATTCCATACTGCAAAAAGTATATTATGTACCAAACCACTTTTTTTTTTTTTTATTTTTTTTTTAGCTGTTTTAGTCACTGTATGTTGTTATCTTGCACAGACTCTTACCCAAAAAACTGAACTGACTGTAGACCCAAAGAGTCCTGTGCCTGGCTCGGGAGAGAGAGCTGGAATTGGAAGTGTGTGATTGGAGTCTTCGATTACAGTGTAACTGGAGATAAGTGAGTGGAATAAAGGGCAGTGTAAAAGTTAAGCAGGCGTCTGGAGCGTTACACTATGAAAGCAGAGGGAACCTCTCACTGCTCAGGAGGGGCTACTGGAGTCTGAAAGTCAGGATCCAGTTCTGGTGTAGAAGGTTGACAGAGGATGGAAGGTATTTCATCCTCCACAGGAGAGCAGCGAGCATTGATCTTGCTGCTAATCGTGAAACAAATGAGAATAAACTACTCTACGTTTACATTTAGGGATGTATCTGCCATTAAAAAAAAGAAAAAGAGATGCTCTAACGTGTGTGTATGTGTGTGTGTGTGTGTGTGTGTGTGTGTGTGTGTGTGTGTGTGTGTGTGTGTGTGTGTGTGTGTGTGTGTGTGATATGAGGAGAGAAAGTGTAGTCTGTTCCTGAGTCGTCCACACTTTCCGAAAGTTCAGTATATTTGATGCATTTTTTGTAACAATCTACTCATTCTATTCATCTTTTATTTTTATCTGCAAGTCTGGGGACATTTGAGTTGTTATAATATATGAAGTTGTCTTGATTCAGGTTGTTGACTGATTGCATCTCGGCGCTTCCTGGACTGCCGTGAGCTTCATGCTTTTTATTTATAAAACGTATCTTCTCGAACTGCGGGTGGCAGTGAAAAAACATTGTACCACAACATCCTTTCTCAAAGCTTACTTTTCATGTTTTTTTCTATACTTTGGAGTGTTTGGGGTGGAGGCATTTCAATTATCAGAGGAAGGGAAAGAGGATATAAGGGAAGTGGAGTCGTACCTGAGAGTGATTGTGTCATCTGGAAGAGTTTGCAGTAGTGTAGGAGAGATTGTTTGGAGAAGACCCTTCGAGGTGAAAAAAAGATGGCTGTTTGTTTCAAGCGTTTGGTTTTCTCGCTAAGTGAGTGATGCTCACAATGCGTTATGAAGTTCCAGATTACTTTTTAAGCGTGGGCACTGCCAGATCGTCTGCACTTAAAGTTGTTCTGAAGACAAGTACTCGGCTGCTCATCAGCTGTCCTGGGTGTCTGAAAATCCTGCTACACTCTCAGATTTCATCATGACCACAAACTTGAGTCAGTACTTCTCTGCCGGCTGTTACACATTACTCAGTCTGTTTTTTTTTTTGTGTGTGTGTGTGTATTATTATTAAATATAACATACAGGGGATACAATTAAAAAATAACAATACACAACCCAGAATATAAAAAAAATAAATAAATAATAATAACAACACAAGTTAAATATAAAATAGAAAAACAATAAAAAAAAGTTACACTTTTTAAAATCAGTAAATTAAAATAAAATTCATTTAAATGAAAAAATCACACATAAAATTTCTATAGCAAAGAATACACAGGTGTTAACCCTTTCATCATAATTTTCCCCCATTAATACAGTAGTTTTAGCAGCTTTATTAAGTAATGAGCAGAGAGATTCATAAAATAGATTCCCAAATTAGAATCCTACAGAATGTGCATTGTGAAGAGAGAGATGTCCAAATTACATTTTGAGAGTAAAGAATTATAGGGACAGTACATATGAAGGAATTTTATAGTAAAGTTCTTTCACCTTATTGGAGATTAACATTTCTATCCGCACATAGGTGTCCGGTAATCACAACACACTGGATGGCGCTGGCCAATCCAGAGCACACCTCGCTTTCAGAGCGATGGAAGCACATAAAATCGGCCGCGTTTCAGAAGGAGAGGGCATAGAGGAGAAACAATGTACATTATAGCAGAGAAATAATGTTTTTAGACATAGCGCGTGCTGCGTTTCATTACACCAAATACACAGAGCTAATGTGTACTAACAGCATCACGCAGCCTCTTTAGAGCCTGCAGTGAATCAGGACAGGAGAGACATCCTCCTCCTCTCCCATCTCTCCTCTTTAACATCAGCGTCACACACAAGAGTGGAAGTGTAATTCCTAGAAACACACTCCAGAGATCACCGAGGATCATCACAGATCAGTGGAGATTATAGCGGAGGTGCGTTGATTCCATGGCAGAAAGAAATCCAGTAGGAGGAGAGAAGTCAGGCAGGAGTCAGTTAGATAGAAATGTCCAGAAAGTCTCAGTGGTCCTCGAGTGAAAATTTCTTAGTGAAGCTAGATTAATACGACTAGATCTATCAATGGTCTGGTATTTTTTTTTATAGCGTGGCTGTTTCAGTAAAACATAATGTTGGATCCAAAATTACTTTTTGATTTAAAGAAGCTTATTTAAACAAGACAACAGAAATAAATCCAGCAATGAACAAGATAGGAAAACCAAATGCAGGAACTGAAACACATGTGCACCACACATCCATACCAGACAATAAAGAAAGAGAGCAGAAACACTGGGATCTATATAGGACAAGAGAAGAGAGACAGAGTGTAGACAATGTGAGTAGCTATGGTGATGGCAGGAGGGTAAATCATAGAAACAAATGGCGTGAACAAGGCAACAAGTGGAAACAGGAAGTGAACACAGAGAGACAATGGGAACAGAAAAAACACTTCAACATTAAAGTCCTTAAACAAAAAAACAGAAATACAAGATCATCATCATGTCAGTATCATGGATAGCAACAGTGTGCCATCAAGTTTATAAGATTAATCAAACGTTTAAATAGATTTAATTTAGCATCAAATATGGATTGCATAAAATATAATGAACCCAGAACATCATCAATACTTGACTTCCATGTTTCTTAAAATTATTAATAAATTAAATAAAATACATAGATTTAATAAAATGCAATGTTTAAAAACATCTAATATATATGTAGTCAGAGTGAAAGCATATTTTTATCATATAAAACTGTAATATTTGCAGAATATCGATATTTTCATATCGCTACAGTATCGCTACACACCTAATGATTACTTTAGCTTCCTCGTCGCTATGGTTACAGGGGATATTCACAACTGTAGAATAGAAATAGATCAACAGACTTCAATAGAGATGAGCTTTTGGTCTCGAAGTCAGAGGAGAATGAAGTGTCTTACAGATAATGATACAAAGCAATGAGTTGATGAAGTCTTCCAGATAGTCTGTTGAAGTTGATTGAGATTCAGTTGCTCCCTCATATGAGGTTGTAGTTGGAGGTGTTCAGCTATCCTTCACCAGGAAGAAACTTCATTCTGCTGCCTAGGGCCAGTCAGAGGTGTTTTGTCTGAGGGCGGGACGAAGCCAAGAGCCTCAGAAAAAACACTCCGATCAAAGAGCCTTCTTAGAACAAAGGCAAAACATGATAAAGTCTATGTATAATATTCATGCACATAGCAAAGGTATATATTAATATAAAACAAAATGTAATTATTTTCTTCAAGCTTTTTGAGTCACTGTATATTTTATCTTCACAGACTTACCCAAAAGCTAGACTGATTGTAGATCCAAGAGTCCTGTGTGTTCACTGGAGAGAGGGGGTAATCTGAAGTGTGTGATTGAGTCTCACAGTAACTGAGATATATGAGTGGAATAAAAGACAGTGTAAAGTTACAGGCGTCTAGGCGTTACACTGTAAACAGAGACACTCTCGCACTATCAGAGGAGCTACTAATTCTGATCAGGATCAGTTCTAATTGACAGAGGACAGACATGGAAGACCTTCTGTCCTCACAGAAGAAACAGCCAGATCTATCTTGCTTGCTGTTAATGGTGAGTAGTAAAGGACAATAAACACTTACATTTCATTTAGGGATGTAAACTGCCATAAAAAGAAAATAGAATGCTCAAATATGTGTGTTGTGTGTGTGTGTGTGTGTGTGTGTGTGGGTGTGTGTGTGTTGTGTTGGGTCTGTTGTATCATATCTTCAGAACTTTATCAACATATCTTCACTTTATGTTGCAATTTACTCTGCTTATTAACATATTAAAATACAGTTTATACTCAAGTAGTAACCATATTCATAATGGGCCCACACAAGCTGTTGACAGTCTATCATTGTAACATGTTTCAGTATGATGTCTGTGTACAGTAGGGTGATAAAGCAGGTAACATGGGCCATTTAGTTTGAGTGTCTTACGGCCCTTAAAAAGTAACAGCCAATGAACTGCAAAGAATTTCAAACCGTTGCCATAACAAGACCATTTAGAAATTTGATTTTATGTTGAGGTGCTAAGAGGGGAGGAAGCAATTGCCTATTATGAGACGCAGAAAGAAAAAAGCAACGGGCCTGACCTATCCAATACTTCTCAAAAAAGACCTTGATAAATTCAAAAATGAAAAACAAATGCACATTTAGAAATAATGATTCATAACCAAGGTCTTGATGTCCCAATGTGAGAGAAAATTGATGATTTTGATAAGCATACAGATTTATATATAATAAAAAGTATTTCCCTGGATGTGTTAAGAAGATGTAAGTAGTAAATGCAACTTTTAATGCTTTTGTTAGGCTATACCAGCTGAACTCACTAGAGTTTCAGATGAATTTACAGGTTTAAATATAAATACTAGGTTTACATATGACTCAGTAAAGCCCTTACATTCGGTTCTATTTATTTAATGAATCATAATGCGATTGTATTATTCAACATGCTATTATTATGTTTGAGATATCAACCACTGGTCGATGACCATAATGTTTGTATAAACTGTAGGTAACAACTGGTAAAATGTACACCTAGGTCATAAAAATCGTAATGATAGCCTACCTTTTTTATTATTATTATTAACGAGAAACCAGAAATATACAATAATAGACAGAAATTTATATATTAATGCAC
>NC_056578.1:45098331-45139269 GCF_018340385.1 Cyprinus carpio
TTGATTGATTCATCAAAAAACTGAATATTCTTTAAAAATATGACAAGTCTTCCTTGCTTTTTTTATTTATAATGTTCTCCATACTGGTGCAAAGTAGTATTTTTGTCTCCTGAAGAATGAATAAAATTTGGCTTGGATCCTGGACCATTATTTCTTTCTTTGTATATGAAATTTTTCCCCCAAAAATAATAAAAACAAATTGTACAATAAAATTAAAATTATTATTATTATTGTTATTTAATAATACATACATATATCAAAATTATTTAATTTTAAATATAACATTTGTTTTCCCTTCTAATGAAATTCTTCCCACATCCACCCAAAATTTTGTGTATATACACTACAAAACAGATGGACACAATACATTATTTTCTTTTCCATTGAGCAAAAATCTACATGAATAATCAATTCTAACCTTTAAATCTCTAACACACTTTTAGCTGGATATATACCATGTAAAATTTTAAATGTCACCCTCCGTAATGATACTCATACTCCTAAATATTTTCTTTCTCAGCCATGTCAATATTTGTTTTGAGCAAAATCTCCTCCCATCCGTTGTCTGATTGGCATTTCCTGGGATTCCTGGGTGGTTAAAGTGTGCGGAGCCTGCATCTATCCACAAGTACACACCCCGGCTGCAGCCATACTGGCGGGTGAAGCAGGGGCTGCACCTGGAAGTGAGGTTGCCGCGATGCAGCCCGCCCCATACTCTGATTGGTTCGATCGTCTTTTTCGCAGACATACATGATAGAGGCTGTGTGTAGTTGGTGTAGGACAGGTATGTTGATTAAAAAGCTAAAAATGCTGTGCAGTTTTACAAAGCCTTTAATATAATGCAGTTGTTTATTGTGCTTGAGGTCACTATAATTGAATCAAGAGATGTTTACTGCAAGTTTAATCTGGACCAGTCAAATTACAGATTAATCATTGGGACATTCAAAAGCATTTAACATGAAAGGTACGTGGACTTATGCATTAAAACGGTGTTTAAAAAGACCAAACTCAGTAAACAAATTATTAATAAAGCATTATATTCACAGACAAGCAGATATGAGCCCAGAATACGAACGCAACGAGATTAATTAGGCGTTAAGCATTTTCCTCCCATAACCTGCTTGTCTGTAAATAGAATGTTTTATTAAAAATGTTTACTGAGTTAGGTCAGCTTTTTAAAACACGTTTTACAACCCCGCCTCAGGTGCAGCCCCGCCTCAATCTGCAGGCTGCATCTATGCGGGCTTCGTGGAAGACCGCTTCAAGGGTACAAAGGGGGCGCTGAGCACACTTCTGAGCGTTAAAATGCTGAATGGGACGGCCTACGGACTCGTAGACTTGGCGAGCAGGCGCAATTTAAGTCCACATGAAGTGCACAATTTGGGACAGGGCCAGTGTCATGTTTAGAAAGTCATGTAGACTTTATAATGTAAGTTAAACTTTTAAAAAACATGTCTCAAGACTTTACTGAACTTTTTCCCCATCCCACTGCATTGATGTTTTTAGATGAAAAAGTAGTCTACTTTTGTGATTGGTTTTCGGTCCTTTGTTTTAAACTATACATACATGCATGGTGCTGATTTTTTTTTCTTTTCTAATTGTAAATATATATGGTTTATAAACATTATTTTAAACAGTATGCACTTTTTTCAAAGATAGTCGTATTATTTTATTACGCTTTGAAGAAATGTGCATAAGATTTTGCTCGATGCATCCTCTTGTGGCCTCAGGAGGAATTTTTTTATCGCTAACTGAAATTTGTAATTCATTTTCAATTTTCAGTTATTTTTTTTTTTTTTTTTTGAGTCACTTTGGTAATTCTTTTTTTATTTACCCAGATCTACTCTGACTGTGACTCCAGACAGTCCTGTATCCAATGGAGAGACAGTCAATCTGACGTGTGTAATAAACTCTGATCACAGTGACTGGAGATATGAGTGGTATAAAGGTACAAACAATAGTGTAATGTTACAGATGTCTGAGCGTTACACTGTAAACAGAGACACTCTCACTATCAGAGGAGCTACTGAGTCTGATCAGGACTGCTCTGGGTGTAGAGGACACAGAGATGGAAGACCTTCATCCTCACAGGAGAGTGAACGAATAAATCTGTCTGTTAATGGTGAGTAAATACTGTGATAAACACTCAGCTGTTGTTCAACATTACCAGACACTACAATATATGAACTGATGCATTTAAAATTAAGTATTTATCAGTTTTGTTTGTTTGTTTGTTTTGTTCGTTTTCAACACACACTTACTTTTAAGTAAAACAAGGCTTATTGTGAATGTGTGCTGGATGCATGAACATAAACACTGTCTTTCTGATGAAAATTAATGTTCTAATCAGCCGAGACACAGGGAGGTAAAATAAGGAGTCTCTTGAAATAATGAAAGTGATCTCTTCATGTACAATTGTAATATCATCATACAGTGTGTCACCACGAACAGATTCTTCTGACTGTACTTCCAGTCTCAGCAGCTTCCTCATATCTTCTTCTGTCACTGGTGTGGTTGTGGGATTGAGTGTTTGTCTGTTGCTCTTCCTCTCTCACTGCTGATGTGGAGACACAAGAAGAACAAGGTGTGGAGTGTTCAGAACATGATTACCACGCCAACTGAACAGCAACAATAAAGTTTCTGGAGTAAAGGCTCATGAGAAGATTTAATATCAGACTAAAGAGTCACTGCAGACACTCTTGAGGATCATAATGCTCTTGTTTCTGTTTTAGATCAGCAGCGCACATTAACCAGACATCAGTCCCAAATCAATCTGGTACTAATCTCAACCGAAAACTTTCCTCTTACAATCTGGTCACTAGGTTACTTATATTAAAAGAGATAGTACACAAACAACACATAAATATAAATTAATGTCTTTCTATATCTGTATGACTTTCTGTCATCTGTGGAACAAAAACACAAAGAAAGATATTTTCATTATTTTGAACTATCATTTAAGCTTTCATAAGAATCCTTTTTTTTTCTTTCTTCCAGACCCACTTCTCTTTTAAATCTTTTTGCCTCAAACATGTCCTGTTTGCTGTTCAGCAGATTCTGATCACATTTATGACAACCGTGACTGAAGTATAAGAAGACAAGGTTTGGTCTTAACTTTTATTTATACATTTATAATCAAAAATTCACAATATTTTCAATCACGTTGGCCTTGAATGTTTTAGATGATCCAGAGCCCTTGGCAGATGTCACATATACAAGAGGGCCGTTAAGAAAGATGACAAAGGTTCAAAAAACCCTCTTATCTTCACCTGTACAAGTATAATCAGGTCTTTACCACATTATGCCATTTCTAATTCACAACATAAATGCATCACATATATCATTCTTAGTTTTTCAGGTAAGACAAGGCAAAGTCAATATGTGAAATATTCCAGAATTTGGAAAAAGAGGAAGGAAATGCAAAGTAAAGGGGTATTCAGTTTTCCTGAATTACAAATTTTCCAGAATGTTCTTTAATCTGATTGATCTTCTGTTTTTTGTTATATTATTATCCGGCTCGGCCCAGTGATTTGACTTACGCACAGATCAATATACAGCGACAAGACGAAAACAAAGGCAAGGTAACTGCATCTAAACACACCTGTCTGAATGCTTGCGTCACATTTCACTCAGATTAATGATTATAATACAGAAAACAACCCTTTAAAATCAAAACAGAGCACGAATAAAAAACCAATTCATTGCACTTTTTTCAAAATGTACTCATCCCGTCTGTAATGTTGTTGTAGAGAGTCAGAGAACTCATTGGTTTTCATGAGGTGCTTGGACTGTCTGATATTCTGATTAAATAAGAAACTCAAATAATATAATAATAATAATAATAATAATAATTGGGGAAAACAAACACAGAAGTATATAAAGTGATGCCCTGAAATGTCCAACAGCAGGTTTACGAGATCATGTGCAAAAGAGTGTAATATTAAACATTTTTACAGAACCTGGTTAAAAAAATAAATAAATACATAAATACAAGGTTCTTAATTACAATTATTTTGGCTGGACATGTATATTAACATTTTTAATCAATATACACTCTGTTTCTTCTTTGTGTGGTTGAGAGCCTCCACTTTCCTTCAGTGTGATCATGGATTATCTGTTATTACTGATGCAGATGGATATCATTTCTGTTCATTCGTTGCCTCTCTGTATGGCTCTATCAGGGAAGAGCAGTGATCGGGAGACACTTTGTACTCTGAACTGAACACAGGTCGTACCCGCCGCATCTCGGCTAGAAAAAAAAAAAAGCGAGGTGAACACATTACAGCAAACCACGACCTTACACAATAACCTCAGCAACTGTTTCTGCTACAGATCAGAATACCCTAAGTCACGTGACTGGGGAAGAAAAGTTAAAATCTTCTATTGAGCTTATTTTAGTAGATTATTAATCATTTGTTTTCTTCAATGCTGGATCGCTGGGTTGGTGATCTGCACTCATGCTCGAGCTCTTTGGAAGAAGGGTCACAGAAAAACAGGATAAAGATTAAAACATGTAAGAATTCTGTTAGGTTGTACAATGATTTTACAATACTGACACACACAGCTCAGATCATTGGAGACTCGTTCGCTGCAGATTGTGGACATAAATTGCGTTCTTATAGGATTTAAACTGTCTTAAAGTCATTTGGTTCAGTTTATTTTGTGATGACTATAAAATGTGTAACTTTTATCTGTTAACGATCCCTGAGTGCAGAGGAAGACAACAGCCGGCTAAAAGAGATTCACCAGCAGCAGACGCCAGTAACGCTGCTATTTGCCTTGCTTCAGACCTTGAATCTGGAGTGCACTGACTTATGCACATACTTGATTGATAAATATACAGGATATTCATATTCAATCTTGGTGTAGCACATTATTTAGGCAAACAGATCTATCGTATAATCGTCAGATATATTAAATCAATTTTTCATTTTGAGCACATTTGTTTAACAAAAAGCTTAAAGTGAAACTGCCCTTCAAGTTATTACAATTATTAGCATGATTCGACTTGGAGCGATACAGCACTTGCTAAACATTACGTGGGCACTTGCTGATTATGCAATATTAAATATAACTGTGTTCATTTTGTCGTAGGTTAAGAAATGCCTGTGTTTTTGGCAAGACTGGTGAGGCTAACATAGATTTTCACGGCTATGTAACATACGTACAGTAATTTCATTAAATTGCTCCGCTCTTTTACAATTAGTAATATTTTTCCTGCCCTTTCATATATTGCGTTTGTTTTCTTTTTTTTTTTCTTGCTTTGCTCAGCAGTTACGTGAAGTCAGGATTCTATACTTTGAAACCTAAATAGAACACTAAACGAAGCAAACATTTGTCCTGTTTCCGTTTACCTTTGCATATTTTTCACAGTTAGGAGTGCGGTCATTTTACGGCACGAGTAAGGGTAATTTCCAGGTTAGTAACACTAAACGAAATCAGACATTTCTCTTGCTTGGAAATGGTCTTGAAAAAAGGTTGGATCTAAGACCTTACGTGACACTCATGAATATCTGTTCACGATGTGGTGAGATTGATTAACTTTACTTGCTGTCATTCTTTAGTCCTCTCAGACCGTCGTGGAGGGAATCCTTTGCAGTAGGAGTGCCTGAAGTGTTGACTCTAGTGACTGACGTGTAGCTTGATGACATGCTATTAGCTTCCACAACTCGTGCTTGAACCATAGAGATGATTGACGTTGTCATCTAGTTCCCTCCCACTAAAGAGATGTAACAGTCTTAATTAGAGGCTGTGGTATTCGTGCCGACGTTTCTTTTAAGACGAGAACTTTGAAAACTAGGCAAATCGCTCACATATCGGGATTGCATGATTAAACACACTAAACCGAGAGTTAAGCCATAAGCATGCAGTGGTGTTACGGTGTCTGGCAGGGCCTACATATCAAAGGGAAATAATGTATAATGTCCTGAGAATTATCTTGAGTTATTAACGATTCTGAGAAATTATAATCTTAAGGTCTGCATGTCACTCCGTGGAATTCGAACAAGTACCAAACAAAGAATCAGCAGTACTTTTATGTGTAACATATTGGTATAGATGGACTTTGTTTTTCTGTGTTGATGAGCTAGGTACTACTACTTTGGGTTGACCGTTTAATTTTTTTTTTGCATTCTGTGTTGTGTTTATTTTGTGTGTATTCAATCAACAATGGACATTTTAGGAGGGAAAGAAAAATTTACCTTATTGGTGTTGCCTCCTCTACTTAGGTTTGGGTTCTACAACTGATGAAACACCAAAGTGGCATTTGTAATGTGGCGAGCGGGTTCATAGTGTTGCAGGATTCCCATCAGCTGTCCTGATTCTTGAGTGGATTCTGAGCCTCACGCAGTGTCTGAATCCATGTGCACCCCTACCCTCGGATCACTGTCATAGACCCGAGATGCGAAGAAGGTGAGAGTAAGAAATTAGAGTAGCATCATAAGACATAAGCTAGGCACACATTACATTGCTCGCGACAAACTCAACATACGTGGTGGCCGGACAATTAGGAAAACTATCGTAAATTCTGGTTAAGTATTTATATTTTAAAAAGATATCAAACATAAAGTTCAGGAACCTGAACAGAAGACTAAAAGTAAAGCAGAAATATAATAAAAACAATTAGTTTTTAAGTTTGTTGTTTATATGCCTATACCTTTATACTGAGAGATTAAAAGGACAGAAGAAAATAAGATATTTTTTCTTAGTCTAAAGAACTTCAATTCCAGAATAAAAAATGTGACCCGTCACGGAAACCAGTGACACAATTGAGGGTAAAGTAAATCATGGGGTAGTTTAATTTTGGATGAACAGCACTTTAAGTCATAATTTACTCACACTTGTGTGTTCTAATGCTGTATGTTTTTTTTTTGGGACCTGCTTATCCTTATAATCTCAGTATATGCCAATCCAATATCAAGCTTTGAAAAAAGATGCAAAAGTATCAGAGTGGTCACATGTGTTATTTCTTCTGTAGATTTTCCAAAAAGTAACGTTTGATAAATAGTTTGAAAATATCTGTTTTTTTTCTTTCTTTTTAATTATTATTGTGTGTGGTGTTTTCAATTTTACAGGGAAGGTGTGTGATGCTGAAATAGGAGTGGATACTGGCTTTGCTGAAAACTGCTGAGAAACGCATCTTGTGTGCTGAAAAACGAGAAGAAAAAGGACATTTCCCCTCTCCACGGGATTCCAAACACCATCCCAGGACATTGTTAGTGGAGCATTAACAATGTATTCTGCAATTATTCTATGATGGAATGCGTTGTTTAACCTATTAAATGTCAGCATTATAAACTCTATCACATATAGATACATAGGACCCAATAAGAATGTTTTTTGTGTCTTGCACTGATTTGCTGCGCTTTACTTATGATGTTTAAATTGTTGTAAGGCCATGCTCTTACATTGCTTTGAATTTAGATTTAGAATTTATTTAGTTTATTTTGTTTTTATTTTGGAATTGCTTTGGAATTGAAACATGGAAAGTGAAGACATTTTTGGGGCAGGGAAAAAAATTACAATGTTTCAAATCAAATAAATAAATTGTAAACATTTATTGTTTTGTGGGTTTTATTTTTTAATATTGTTCTACCTGAACACTGGGGCAAAACAAAAAAGTGTTTGAACAGTTAATCCATCAGTGTTTACTTTGAACACCAACTTTGGTGTTCGCATCATCAATGCTGGCGTTTAATATTTTACAACCTTAAGAGTTTGTTGGTTAACACTGGGCCAGAGTGGTTAATAATGCTAACTCCAGGCCTGAAAACGCAAACTTTTGAAAACTTTTTTTTTTTTTGTTTTTTTTTTTTTTCTTTTTTTTTTTTTTTTTTTTTTTTTTTTTTTTTTTTTTTTTTTTTTTTTTTTTTTTTTTTTTGTTTTTTTTTTTTTTTTTTTTTTTTTTTTTTTTTTTTTTTAATAAATTTTAATTAACACTTTACCTGGGGGATTCCCATATATTACTCTGGGCAAGTGTTAATTTTAACTCTGAGGGGAGTTAAAATCCACTCTTTAAAAATTTGCTGTGTACACTTTCAGAATAGTGAATAACTCAAAATGCCCCAGACCGCTTGTTTCCCTACTTTCCCCGTGATTGGTCCAATTTTCCTGAATCATTACGCAGGTCCATTCAAGCTGTTCATGGCTTCAGTCTCGCAAGAACTAAGGTTTCTGAGGCGAAAACATTCCAGGGTAGATCCCTGCAATTTCAGCCCCCGGAAGCCCCTACGGGGGCCCTCCTTAGTTATATAGGACCGGGCTATACGAGACTAGCTCCCGGACTGATTATGCCACCTGACCCTCCACAAAACCAAAAATACATCAATCTGGGCCAGACATGGAGGATATTTCTCCACACTTCTCCAGACACAAGGGGCCAACCAGCTACACGCGACAGTAACTGCACTGAACACAGACGTAATGGATCCGGTAAAGCATAAAATGGGGCACAGAACATGCAACAGATTGTCACATGCTTAAGGGCCAAGCCACCAAGTGGACGTGATTTTTTGAGCTGTTACAAGAAAATCAAATAAGGAATGCTGTTTTGAGTCTATGCAGAACTCTGAAAGACGTGATGCAAAAAATGTCTGGAGGAAGGAACGGATTATTTTAACTCAAGCTTGCACTCTGTGAAATAGCAGCATAGTGTGAAAGTGTTGAACTGCAGATATGTCGGCGCTTGCACATCTCGCTCCACAAAATGATGGTGTTGAAAGAGACTCTGAGTCTTGTGTTCAAAGAGAGAAAGAAGATGATCAGGAAACACAAATACACTGTAGTAAAGGAAGAGCTGATTCAGACAAAACTTGTTACAGAGATGTGGACAGACCGTACATCTTGCAAAAGATTATAAATGTCCAGCACGTGGAAAATTATGCAGAAAGTGCAGTGGAAGAATCATTTCATCATGTATTACCAAATCAGAGAAAAAAAAAAAAAAAAAACTGTATGTATACTCATCAGAACCCCTGCCAGGCAGAGAGTCACTGCTCAGAAAAAGACAACAGTTAAATTAGGAGCTCTGAGGATTGGAGCTAAAGTAGCAGCAGTGAAGTGATATGAAAGTCCATGATCGACAGCAGCTACCATTTTACGTGGGTAGGTAAACTAAACACAAAACAAATTAAGCCTGCATGCCAGGCAACCGCGGTGATGCCAGCTGCATAAGGATGTGTTTAGGTTTCCAATTCCCACAATGGATAGCCGGTTAAGATGGATCAGTCGTGTTCAGCAAACTAGACCTGAAATGGGGTACCATCAGCTGGAATTGACCCCAGAATCCAAGAGACATCCACCAGCCTTTGCAGTCTATATAATGGCATATAAAGGCTGGTGTTTGGAGTTTCGTCAGCCAGTGAGCAGTACCAGCATGGAAATAGCCACTGATCTAGCTGGTGTCGAAGGAGTAGAGAACATATCAGATGACATGCATCATCCATGCCTTGACAAACAGACTCAAAGAAATTAATGCATGCAGTACTAAATAGACTGGAAAGCTGTGGCTTGACTCTACAGATGAAAGAAGTGGCAGTTTAACATGGATAAACTACTGTTTATGGGCATGTATTTATCAGAAGAAAGGCATAGGCCTAATGGCAGAGGGTGAGAGCAGTTGTGGAGGCAAGAGAGCCTGAAAATGCTTCAGAGGTGAGAAATTTTCTCTTTATAGTAGCCATTTTTATACCTCAGTTTCGCGAGTATCTCAGAACTTCTGCGCAGATTTTATTTTTATTTTTTTTTACAGACAAAAAAAAAAATTCATTTCAGGACTGAGAAAAGAAAACAAAATTCTCAAAGATAAGTTGTCTGAAGCCACAACACTAGCTTATTTTTGACAAGGACGTCAACCAACAAAAGTCATCGCAGATGCATGGACCAAAGGCAATCCAGCAGTATTAGTGCAGGACCAAAGAGAAGGAATGGATCTTGTCTGCTGTGTGAGCAGGAGCTACAAACCCGATTCCAAAAAAGTTGGGACACTGTACAAATCGTGAGTAAAAGAAAGTGTTGAACTGCAGATGGCAGCGTTGCACATCTCTCACAGACTGAGGTGAAAGAGAGACTCTGAGTCTTGTGTTCAAGAGAGAGATAGATCAGGAAAGACAAATACAGTGTAGTAAGGAAGAGCTGATTCAGACAAAACTTATTCTGAGATGTGAACAGACAGGACATCTTACAAAGATTATAAATGTCCAGCACATGGAAAATCATGCAGAAAGTGCAATGGAAGATCATTTCATCATGCCAAAATCAGACCAAAAACTGTATGTATACTCATCAAGTGAACCCCTGCCAGGCAGAGGAGTCACTGCTCAGAAAAAGACACAGCAGTTAAATTAGGAGCTCTGAGGATTGGAGCTAAAGTAAGCAGCAGTGAGTGATATGAAGTCCATGATGCGACAGCAATACCCCAGATTGTTTTAGGTAGGTAGGTAAACTAAACACAAAACAAATTAGCCTGCATATAGACAGCACGGTGATGCCAGCTGCACATAAGGATGTGTTTGGAGGTTTCCAATTCCCACAATGGATGACGGTTGAATGGATCAGTCGTGTTCAGCAAACTAGACCTGAAATGGGGGTACCATCAGCTGGAATTGACCCCAGAATCAAGCTGTTCCCATACTCAGCATTCGTGGTCTGCATTTAACCCATCCAAAGTGCACACACACACCGTGAACACACACCCGGAGCAGTGGGCATCATTTATGCTGCGGCAATTGGGGGTTCAGTGCCTTCCTGAAGGGCACATCAGTCGTGGTATTGAGGTAGTAATAAACAGTGCCTCACACGGCTAGGGGTGGTGAATAAAGGCCTGCTGTAGCGAATCAATGCGTTTTTGTAAGAAAAATATCCATATTTAAAACATTATAAACACTTTCCTGTGCTAACTTTAGTGTGTTCCGGGCGGATGACGTAGGACTTTGGTGTAGCGTTAGCTCCAGTGAGAAAATGCTAGTCACGAAAGAACCAACGCTTGTTTACAAGACCATTGGAAAACCAGTCTCCTCTTGGCTTTCATTGAAATCCTCCGACACTTCTCTTTACAAATCCTTGTTTTGTACTTCTAATTTGGGATTCGCTCATGTTGCTCTCTCATCCGCTCTTCAGTGTTCGTCACTTCTCACCATGCATGTGCTTCGCCGACGTCCTACGTCATCCGCCCAGAAGGGCTTTCACGTACAACCTTTAGTGCAAGCTAGAGAAACATTTTATTATTGAAGAATGCACTTTATTTCACTTCTTTTGGACTGTTGAACAGAAACACCCACCGACTGCAATTATAAAACTTGAAAGAGCTAGGACATTTTTAATATAACTCTGTCTGGATTAATCTCAAAGAAAAAGTCATATACACATTGGATGCCTTGAGGGTAAGTAAATCATGGGGTAGTTTTTAATTTTTGGATGAACTAACCCTTTAAGTCATAATTTACTCACACTTGTGTTCGAATGCTGTATGTTTTTTTTTTGGACCTGTTTGTCCTTATAATCTCAGTATATGCCAATCAATATCAAGCTTTTGAAAAAGATGCAAAAGTGTCAGAGTGGTCCCATGTATTTCTTCTGTAGATTTTTCAAAAAATAACGTTTGATAAATGGATTTGAAAATATCCTGTTTTTTTTTCTTTCTTTTTTTAATTATTATTATTATTATTGTTGTTTTTTCAATTTTACAGGGGAAGGTGTGTGATGCTGCAAATAGGAGTGGATATCTTGCTTGGCTGAAAACTGCTGAGAAACGCATCTTGTCGTGCTGAAAAAAAGAAGAGAGAAAAAGACTATTCTCTCCAAGGAGGTCCAAACACCATCACAGACATTGATTAGTGAGCATAAACATGTATTCTGCAATTATGGTAATGAATGGAATGCTGTTGTTTAACCTGATAAATGTCAGCATTATAAATCTTATGACATTAAGAGTACATATGGACCAAATAAGAATGTTTTTTTTGTGTCTGTGCACTGATTTGCTTTGACATTATGATGTTTAATTGTTGTAAGGCCATGCTCTTTACATTGAATTTTAGAATTTTAGATTTAGAATTTATTTATTTGTTTTTATTTTGAATTGCTTTGAATTGAAACATTGAAAGTGAAGACATTTTGGTGCAGGGAAAAAAAAATGAAAGTGTTTCAATAAAATAAATAAATGTAAACATTTATTGTTTTGTGGGTTTATTTTTAATATTTTTCACCTGAACACTGGGGCAGTGTTGACCAGTTAATCCATCAGTGTTAACTTTGAACACCAACTTTGGTGTTCTCATCATCAATTCTGGTGTTAATATTTTACACCTTAAGAGTTTTTTTGTTAACACTGTCAGAGTGTTAATAATGCTAACTCTTTCAAAAGTGTTAATTTAACACTTTACTGGTGATTCCCATATATACTCTGGGCAAGTGTTAATTTTAACTCTGAGGGAGTTAAATCCACTCTTTAAAATTTGCTGTGTACACTTTCAGAATATGTGAATAACTCAAAATGCCCCAGAACCGACTTGTGTCCCTACTTTCCGTGATTGGTCACAAATTTCCTGATCATTTACTCATGTCATTCAAGATGTTCATGTCTACAGTCGCAAAGAAACCAAGGTTTCTGAGGAAAACATTCCAGGTAGAGCCCTGCATTTCAGCCCGAGCCCTACGGGGCCCGACTTATTTATATAGGGCCGGGCTATACGAGACTAGATCCTGACTGATTATGCACCTGACTCCACAAAACAAAAAAAATTACATCAAGCTGGGACAGACATGGAGGATATTTTCTCCACACTCGCAGACACAGGAGGGCCAACAGACTACACGCAGACAGTAACTGCACTGAACACAGACTATGTGATCCGGTAAAGCAGAAAATGGCACAGACCATGCAACAGATTGTCACATGCTTAAGGCAAGCAGCAAAGGACTGTGATTTTTGAGCTGATAAAGAAAATCAAATAAGGAATGCTGTTTTGAGTCGATGCAACTCTGAATACGTACAGTACGCAGAAAATTGCTGAAGGAAGGAACGGATTTAACTCAAGCTTGCACTTCAGAAATAGCAGCATAGTGTGAAAGTGTTGAACTGCAGATGGCGGCGTTGCACATCTCTCCACAGACTGAGGTGAAAGTGACTGTGAGTCTTGTGTTCAAAGAGAGAAAGAGAGATCAGGAAACACAAATACACTGTAGTAAAGGAAGAGCTGATTCAGACAAAACTTGTTACAGATGTGGACAGACAGGACATATTGCAAAAGATTATAAATGTCCCGCACATGGAAAATCATGCAGAAAGTGCAATGGAAGAGATCATTTCATCATGCCAAATCAGAGAAAAAAAAAAAACTGTATGTATACTCATCAAGTGAACCCCTGCCAGGCAGAGGAGTCACTGCTCGGAAAAGACACAGCAGTTAAATTAGGAGCTCTGAGGATTGGAGCTAAAGTCGCAGCAGTGAGTGATATGAAGTCCATGATAAGACAGCAATACCCCAAATTGTTTCGTGGAGTAGGTAAACTAAACACAAAACAAATTAGCCTGCATATAGACAGCACGGTGATGCCAGCTGCACATAAGGATGTGTTTGGAGGTTTCCAATTCCCACAATGGATGACGGTTGAATGGATCAGTCGTGTTCAGCAAACTAGACCTGAAATGGGGGTACCATCAGCTGGAATTGACCCCAGAATCAAGAGACATCACAACCTTTGCAGTCTATAATGGCATATAAAAGGCTGGTGTTTGGAGTTTCGTCAGCCAGTGAGCAGTACCAGCATGAAATAGCCACTGTTCTAGCGGGTATCGAAGGAGTAGAGAGAACATATCAGATGACATCATCATCCATGCACTTGACAAACAGACTCAAGAGAAATTAATGCATGCAGTACTAAATAGACTGGAAAGCTGCGGCTTGACTCTGAATGAAGAGAAGTGGCAGTTTAACATGGACAAACTGCTGTTTATGGGCATGCTGTTGTCAGAGAAAGGCATAGGCCTAATGGCAGAGAGGGTGAGAGCAGTTGTGGAGGCAAGAGAGCCTGAAAATGCTTCAGAGGTGAGAAGTTTTCTCTTTATAGTAGCCATTTTATACCTCAGTTTGCGAGTATCTCAGAACCTCTGCGCAGATTTTATTTTTATTTTTTTTACAGACAAAAAAAAAAATTCATTTCAGGACTGAGAAAAAGAAAGCTTTCAAAATTCTCAAAGATAAGTTGTCTGAAGCCACAACACTAGCTTATTTTGACAAGGACGTACCAACAAAAGTCATCGCAGATGCTGGACCAAAGGGCATCGGAGCAGTATTAGTGCAGGACCAAAGAGAAGGAATGGATCTTGTCTGCTGTGTGAGCAGGAGCTACAAACCTGATTCCAAAAAAGTTGGGACACTGTACAAATCGTGAGTAAAAAAAGGAATGGAATAATTTACAAATCTCATAAACTTATATTTTATTCACAGTATATAGATAACATATCAAATGTTGAAAGTGAGACATTTTGAAATGTCATGCCAAATATTGGCTCATTTTGGATTTCATGAGAGCTACACATTCCAAAAAAAGTTGGGACAGGTAGCAATAAGAGGCAGGGAAAAGTTAAATGTACATATAAGGAACAGCTGGAGGACCAATTTGCAACTTATTAGGTCAATTGGCAACATGATTGGGTATAAAAAGAGCCTCTCAGAGTGGCAGTGTCTCTCAGAAGTCAAGATGGGCAGAGGATCACCAATTCCCCCAATGCTGCGGCGAAAAATAGTGGAGCAATATCAGAAAGGAGTTTCTCAGAGAAAAATTGCAAAGAGTTTGAAGTTATTATCATTTACAGTGCATAATATCATCCAAAGATTCAGAGAATCTGGAACAATCTCTGTGCATAAGGGTCAAGGCCGGAAAAACATACTGGATGCCCGTGATCTTTGGGCCCTTAGACGGCACTGCATCACATACAGGAATGCTACTGTAATGGAAATCACAACATGGGCTCAGGAATACTTCCAGAAAACATTGTCGGTGAACACAATCATCCGTGCCATTCGCCGTTGCCGGCTAAAACTCTATAGGTCAAAAATGAAGCCATATCTAAACATGATCCAGAAGCGCAGGCGTTTTCTCTGGGCCAAGGCTCATTTAAAATGGACTGTGACAAAGTGGAAAACTGTTCTGTGGTCAGACGAATCAAAATGTGAAGTTCTTTTTGGAAAACTGGGATGCCATGTCATCCGGACTAAAGAGAACAAGGACAACCCAAGTTGTTATCAGCGCTCAGTTCAGAAGCCTGCATCTCTGATGGTATGGGGGTTGCATGAGTGCGTGTGGCATGGGCAGCTTACACATCTGGTAAGGCACCATCAATGCTGAAAGGTATATCCAAGTTCTAGAACAACATATGCTCCCATCTAGACGTCGTCTCTTTCAGGGAAGACCTTGCATTTTCCAACATGACAATGCCAGACCACATACTGCATCAATTACAACATCTTGGCTGCGTAGAAGAAGGATCCGGGTACTGAAATGGCCAGCCTGCAGTCCAGATCTTTCACCCATAGAAAACATTTGGTGCATCATAAAGAGCAAGATGCGACAAAGAAGACCTTTGACAGTTGAGCAACTAGAAGCCTGTATTAGACAAGAATGGGACAACGTTTCTATTCCTAAACTTGAGCAACTTGTCTCCTCTGTCCCCAGACGTTTGCAGACTGTTATAAAAAGAAGAGGGGATGCCACACAGTGGTAACACATGGCCTTGTCCCAACTTTTTTGAGATGTGTTGATGCCATGAAATTTAAAATCAACTTATTTTTCCCTTAAAATGATACATTTTTTCAGTTTAAACATTTGATATGTCATATATGTTGTATTCTGAACAAAATATTGAAATTTGAAACTTCCATATCATTGCATTCTGTTTTTATTCACAATTTGTACAGTGTCCCAACTTTTTTGGAATCCGGTTAGTAGACAGAGTGCGAACAGAGGTACTCACTAACAGAGCATGAAGTGCTTGCACTGGTGTGGGCATGTGAACACCCAGCACCCTGACCACCAAAGAAGTTGAGCAGATATCTGCAAATGATGTGGAGGTACAGAGACTGAGAAGAACTGCCATTCAAAGAGGTCATTCAGATGACTGCCCTTGTGATAGATGTGACCAGTAAGGAAAAAGGAACATGGAGGAAGCAGGCTACTGCAAACGTTTAGGGGTTTATTTCCACAGAATGGTGTTACAAAAGTAAAGCAAATGGTAACCCAACTGAGGTAAACCAAACATACCAAAAAAATCAAATAAAATCAAATAAAAACGTACAATAAAGATGAGTCACCGCATTTGCCTCTCAAACATTTACAGAGGTCTAGGGACTACAGGACCTGTTCTCTCACAGAACACCTCTCTCTCACACAGAAACAATTAACGAATTTATACACTGGTGTCCAGCACCAATTAACACAAAAAGGGGGATACACAAACATATAATGGCCATTACACACAATAAACGAATATGAAAACATCAAATACACATAAACACACACTTCAAATAATACTATCAAAAAACTCCACTTAATAAATGTACTTCTGATGAATAAACAAAAGAAAAGCAGCAAGAATAGTCGTTGGAGCTCCCCCTGAGCAGGAACCAGAATGGTTGTAGCCCGCTCATTGGTCGGAACCATATATATATACATCCAATGTTTCCACCCGAACCCCTTTTGCCGCTACACCCACTCATGGGACTCAGACATAACAAACAACAAAAGGAACGGTAAGAATAAACTCAACCAACTAAACGTTAAAGAGTGTGCGCACTTAACTCCAAACGAAAGTTTAAATAAAGTTTATTAAACCAAAATAAAGTTGTTGTGTATTCTTTCTTGTAAACAAATTCCATGTAATAAAAGACTCAACTAACCTGACCCAGGCTCACCAACATCCACCACAGCCCTGCATACAGATATATTGCAGGTGAGCTATGGGTCATTAGCCAAAAATACTCAGAGGAACAATAATTGTTTTACCACAGTCGCTGCGAGGAAGAGCATTACAATTGGCTCATGAGGGTCATCTTGGTGTAACAAAACAACACCTGAGAACAAAAGTTTGGTGGCTCAGAATGAAAAGGGCCACAGAAAGATTTGTGAGTACACAAGTCCAGTCATTTTCAGACGTTTTGTCAGGAGAACAGAATCCACCACATCAAAACGACTCCAAAGTGGGCTCAAGCAAACGGAGAAGTGGAAAAACAAAACACATCACGTGTACATATTGCCCAAGCTGAGGGCCAGGATTGGAAAAGAGAGCTAAGCAAGTATGTGACTGTCTACAGGTTTATACCACAAGCCACAACGGGCAAAAGTCTAGCGGAACTTCTTTTTCAGATGAAGATAAGAGGAAAGTTACCAGACATCACAACACCACACAGTGATCTTGAAGCTCGAGACAAAGACACAGAGACACAGAGCAGCCAGGAAACAGAGATCAGACAGGCTTAGACAGGAAAAGCCGAGATATACACAGACCACAGACGAGGTGCTGAGTCAGTGTTATTATTCAGTCACCCACCGGAGCAAAGTTTGCACAGAACACAACATTTTTCAAGAAGTTTCATCCAGTGGAAACACCAACAGTAAATTGTGAAATGAAATGTGCTCAAGAGCCAAGTTATGAAGGGAAACAACAGGGAATTACAGAGGAGCCCAAAATGAACTACAAAACAGTGCAGAGAGAGGAACAGATTCCTAAAACATGCAGGCCCCAGAGACAAACCAAATTCCCTGATAGGTTTAGAGACTATGTTACTGAGTGACTAATGAAATTCAAAAGTACAGGAGAAGTGAGATGGAGTGTCATGGCTTAGGTCATCTGTTATAAAAGCATGACTGATGTTCTATGAAGCTGTAAAAACAACAAAAGGCAGAATGTTACATGTGACTGGTATGTTTTTAACTTTCTTAAGTTGTAAAAGATTGTGAATAAGAACATAAGTGGGGTGAGTTCATATTCAAGTAGAGGGGGGATGTTGTGTATTGATGTGACGTCATCATCGTCATCACGCACCAAAGTAGGGAGTAAAAGGAGTGCCAAGTTCAATCTGGGGTCTGTGTGGTTCGATCTGAAATAGCCAGAGAGTTTATAATAGTTTCCACCACTCATAAATGCATGGGACCGTGGGAAGAGTCATGAACATGGAGTCTCTGTCCAGTTTATTTTTACATCAGTAGAATATATAGATACATTGTAAGGGGGTGGTGTAGTGGTTATCCAATAAGAACAAGGATTTCATATGTGTGTTATATAAAATGGGAATATGGGCAGGAAGTTCTGGACATATTAGGAGTATATCTGGCAGAAGGATAATTTCTCCCGGATGAACCCTGTAAAACGAGCAGACCAGTGAACCCCCTTTCCAGTACCTCAACTCCCTGCTTATCTTGAACACCACAGAGACCCATAAACATCTGCGCATGCGATTAATATAGAGACAGAGAAAGAGACAGAAAGAGGAGAGAAGGGTGGAGTAATTTCACAATAAATTGATATAACTTCTTGGCTAGGTTTAAAACAAGGAAAAGTGCACTTTTTGATCAACAAGGCAACATAGTCGATGCACTTGTGGAGGTAGAAAAACA
Source organism: Cyprinus carpio (assembly GCF_018340385.1). Classification (NCBI taxonomy): domain Eukaryota; kingdom Metazoa; phylum Chordata; class Actinopteri; order Cypriniformes; family Cyprinidae; genus Cyprinus; species Cyprinus carpio. The sequence goes on from NC_056578.1 coordinate 45,116,944, forward strand.
AAGTTCTTTAAACCCGCGGGATTGCTTGTAAAGATTTAAATGCAAAAGAAAAGCTGACTGTTTTGAGTTAATTCAATTTACTACTAAACCCAAACCTAATCTAATCCTACCCCTAACCTCATTCCTCGGATCATATAATTTGGTGGGTCACAGAACTCAGCACTACAACAGAATGAATCAGCAATGAATGAATGGTTACGAACTTACTCATTAAGACAGTCCCTTGCTGCCAGCTACTGCCATAACAATGTAACCTGCAAATAAAGCACTGAAAAATCACTTATACAGTTTTTCAAATTCATTTAAAAATTATTAAATACAATGAATAAATTAATAAATAATTGCAGTTTAGTGTATTTTTGTTTTCCCATTAGACAAACGTGACATGTACATGATTATTATTGTTTATTTATTTATTTATTTACTACTTAAAACAATTAAAACATACCAGGATGGTATTTTCACAACGTTTCTAAAATGTTTTAATTTGGTTACATAATTATATATATATATATATATATATATATATATATAGTTTTTTTAAAGTTTTGTATTATAAAATTTTATATATGTGAAAACACAATCTTGTGAAAAGTTGTAAAAAAAAAAAAATGTGTTTGCTTTTTATATTTTGTGAATAAACACATTGATTAAATTTGTGTGTAGTATAATTTATTAGGCCTACAAATATTAATGTAGTCTTATAAATGGACAACTAGAGGTCAGCATATTCAGAATGAACAGAAATATTGTAACCGGTAACATAATACCCTATGAGCGATTGTATAAAGAAAAATAAAAGAACACCACTTAATCAATCTCTTATTTATACAGTTATAATATTGTTTTATAGTTAGATTGGGCAGATTTGCTGTCAAAGTTAACACTCCAGTCAGTGTCCAGGTTAAAGAAAAAACAGCATGTGTAAACATGGTCGGTTTGGCAGACATGGTAGCTACGTTTCTAAAACGTTTGAAGGAGGGCATGGTGATTTTTAAAACGTGATAGAAAACGTTATAAATAGTGTTCACGTTTCTGCAACCTTGGGTAAAAAAGTATATGAATAAATAAACAAAACATCACGTATTAAATATGTCGGATAAAAACGTTATCACAACCTCTTCACCACGTGAATAAAATGTTTTTACAGGGGATATTATCTTCGATATGCAAAATCCTTAAAAATGCGCAACTTCGCAAGTCTATCTCTTCTTATTATTCTTCTAGATGCGTTCATACGCCAACCACATGAAGAAATAACGATGCTTTCATTTTCTCACTTAGTAATGATTTCAATCAGTTGCAGATAAATAGAACCTAAAATTAAAGTGTTGGTTTTTAAAACGTCTCCAATTCTCAGCAACTTTATGGGGAGAGTTAATAAGTAGTTTCGGGGAAGACTGTAGCTCCTTCCAACTCCTCCGTGTTTTCTCGACAACACGTGTGTATGCAAATCTGCACATTTTTCTTTTACACTATACATTAGGAGTCACCTCATGTATTCACTGATCGGTCTGTGTTTTGTTTAAGGCTTTGGCAGCGTTGAACGACAAAACAAAGCAACTGTGCAGTGTGACGGAAAGTGAAACAGAAATAGAACAAACAGCTTTAAACAACTGCAGGGCACCCAAAAGGACTAAATATATTAGAATGGATCTGTTTTTTGTTGTTTGGTTGTGTGTTTTTTCTTCATGTATTTGTGTTATGAGTTTTGTCTCCTCCCTCAATCTCTTCTCGAATTGGGAAAACAGGGAGTGTCTGATTCAGTGCACATAGCACTGTTTAAAAACAGTCGGTTAATTTGTCAGTATGGGGTCAGTCCAGTGTCTCTCACACTATGTGAGTATTTCTTTATATTCTACACTACCTTTTGTTAGGTTTTTTTCTTTTTTAATACAGTGTTCAGCTAAAGAAAGATGAAAATAATGGTTTGTGCTGTGTGTAAGAGGGTCTATAAATCCACAGTCTATGGCACGCATGTGTTAACATTTATCGATAAATCACCACTCGTCTAGAAATGTAACCATTACTAGTACTTAACTTTTGGATAACTAGTATATTTTCCATTAAGTGACTGTACTTATTCATATAACTACTACGTCTGATTCTTTAGGGACTAGTGTCCCAAAGTTATAGTACTTATCTTCATATAGTACTTAAATCATTAGCTATATAATAATAATAATATAATAATAATAAATAATACAATAATAATAATAATAATTCTTAATTTATAAAAGAGCTTTTTGGGCACTCAAAGGCTTACATAGAAGTGGGTTTCCCAATCTCCTCAACCACCTCCAGTGGCAGCATCCACCTGGATGATGCACTCAAAGCGCTTGTCTCATAGAGATGGGTAATTCTCTACTTCAACCATTTATACGTTTATCGTTTACAATGCTTTAATACCGTAAGACACCAGACACATCCATGTTTAATCGTCTCTTAGATACTGTGAAACTAAGGGTAATAATTGGAAACAGTCATGTGGAGCTAAGATAAATTCAGGAGAGAGAAGACGAGGAGCTCTGCCAGAGCGTGTGCAGAGGAACGTATAAGAAAATGCTGCTTTGAAGATTGATTTTGAAACGTGGAATCCAATTAGAATGTAGAAGACAGAATCCCGACTCATTATGATAGATTTTTATGCACACTTCTAGGTTTCTCTTCCTCTTCTCGAAAAAAAGCAAGTGCAGCATGCCTTGGATCCTTTGGCTGCCTTTTCCCAGGGTGCAGGATTTATTGGTTTGTTACGTCACGACACACTCAGAGTTAATGCAAGTGCAAGCACAATAATAATGCTTGAGACTTGAAACATTCAATGTAATATTCAAATCAGCAACAAAATTGAGTTGAACTGTCACATGAATGTTTTCTATGACGCTCAAATAGGTTAAAAAGCATTATTTTAGGTTGAATCCAGCTAGCACGCATGTGCAGTATCAAGCGAGTTGTCTTTTTCTATGGCAACCAGTGAAGGACCACAATGACTTCGACCGCCAAAGCGCGCTTACATTTATCCCCGTTTTATTAATAATATAAATGAAAAGAACGTTTATCTTAAAACGTTTTAGTGGTCAGATTCAGACTCGACGCAGTGCACCACAGAGATGATACAAATAAATAACATCAGCGGCCATGGCACTGAAATGAGCAATCGTTATCATGGCAAAAGGGCAAACAGTCGAAGTATTATGCGGTTAACTCGAGTCCGAATGCATCATTGTGCACAGTTGCATTTGTCATCCGTCACGTGACATCAAGTTGATTTTGAAGCTGAATAAAAAACGAGTGGATTAAGCTGACCGTGGAATAACGAGAGGGAATAACATGGATAACTTCTTGTCGGAGGATTTGTAATGCCCACAGGCAGGCAGGTACAAGGAAGAGAGACTACGGTCTTAAATTAGGTAAGACAAAAAGTGTTTTTTCGCAACAGGTTTATGATTGTACAGCATTTGAAGGGAATATGTGACACTAGGGTCAGTCGGGTCTGTGTCTTCCCGTTGGGTTCGGGTCACTGTTTAAAAGAGTAGAGGGTCCGGGTCGGGTCGGTGTAGTACATTACGGGTCTCTTTCGGGCACAAATTTGGACCGTGAGCCTCTAGTCCAATACCGCCATTTTGTAGGCATTAAACTGCCAGAATTTTTTAAAAATACGATTCTCCGTTTGCAGACTTTCAGCTCGTAACTTTGCAGATTAGTTTTAGCATCAAAAACAGCACATTACACATAAACTAACATTAAAAAATGAACTCGTAAGCAACCACCCTTTAAGCCACCTGGACACACAGGAAGCAAGGAACAAAAGCATGTGCTCACAACAAAAACAAAAAACACAAGCATATGGCTTTTGTCTTTGTTTTCTGTTTGCCATGTGCTCTCATGTAATTGTCTAACCCCACCCTCTGGTACCTGATTACTGGTTGTTGCCCCACGAGTGTTTTCCCTCGTTACCACCCATTTGCTTCCCTAGTTATTTCTTTGTTGGTTGCAGTACTGGCCAGTTAATCATTGAATGTTCTTGTGTCAACCCCTCGTCCTGTCCTTCCAACCATTGGGTGTTTGTTTTATTTCTGTTATTAATAAGGCCATTCTCCGCACCATGAGTCCGTACTCCATCTTTCACCCCATCCCGACAGAAAGCATTTCTCTATCACTGTTCATGCTATCTGCACCTCTTATGGAAACTGAATTGTCCACATTTGGAGCCCCCAAAATCATGCATTGATGCCATTAAACAATATATCAAACAAACCTTATAGTAGTGCTCAACAATGTCAGATTTCAAAAATCCTCACCCACTTGATTAAGATGATCAATTTTGAACACATCAACATGAAACAGACTTTAGGGTCTGCCTTTTACTTTGTGATTGATTGAAGTTCATGCCAGAGTTAACATCATGAGAAATTATTTACTGATTTCAAGCAACTGTTGCATAGTTTTGAAAACCCCAAAGGTTTTGCATAACTACAGGGAAACACTGCACTAACAATGGTTTGGGGAAAAAAAAAATGTAATTGAAAAAAATAAATACTCCTTATGAGGCTGAAAACACGCTAGCTTCAGTAGGCCTATGAAACTGCAGTCTGCGCCATTATTTAAAAGAGGGAAAAAAACTTCCGAGGGGAAAATATCACACTCATACACCAACAACAAATTCTGGAAATGACAACCACTATTGGTTTTGTATGGACCGAACATTAAAAAATAAATAATAAATAAATAAATAATAAATAAAATTGTTTAATCCTTAAGGTTTGGGGAATACTAAAAAAAACGTTTCTCGGAACTGCACCTTCACTTCCATTTCTTTGCAGCTCCTGATTTTGCCATGATATCTCTCCATGACTGTAGTCAAGTCAAGAAAAGTCTGCTTTATTGTCAGTTCTCCACATGTACATATTACATACAGAGAATGAACTGCGTTTCTCTCAGACCATGGGGCATTATGAGGTTTTTCGTTTTTTGTTTTTGTTTTTTTTAAGGAAGGGTTCCACTGCAGGGTCAAAAGGATAATTACAGTATCTTAGGGTTGCCCATTTACTTCGAAATGGAAAATAGGGCTAATGGTGTCTTTTCTATGTGATCTTTAAAGAAAAATAGTGTTATTCTGTGAAAATAAGTGTTCTTTAATGAAATAAGGGACAGAAATAAGGGACGATCCAAATATTTGGAAGTACAAAAGATGTAGGGCATATATTGCGCAGTAAAAAGTTAGCAGAAATAATCATAGTGTTTGCTTAACCCATTTATGTAGAATTAATCAAAATAAAATAGTAATGTCATACAAAAAAATGCCATTGGCCAGAGTAACTTGCCATTATAGATTGTGGCTGTACAAGGGTATTACTTTAGGAGTGAAAAATACAGTGAAATACAAAAGAATGGATTTTAAGCAGACAATTGAAGGTCTTTGAAACATCAGTCAAATATAAATCTTTTTTTAAACAATGGCACTTAAAGTTTTGACTAAAATATTATTCAACCATATAGCCTGGAATAAATAAAATGCATACTTTTCAATGAAAGAACACTTAAAGAGTGTAGGTGCGTCTGGTGTTGTTGGATTTGTACTTCAATATAATGAGCTCCAAGTTAAGATATCCTACAGTAGGTTTTTTTTTTATTTTAAACTCTCTATTAACAGAATTAACTTAAAAATGAATCGTCTTTCTTCAGGTGATGAATCTGAATCGTTGCTGTTCATGTTCCTTTTGCTCTTTGGGACTCATTGGATCAATAAGTTGTATTCGCCTCAAAACTGATTTTGTAAAATCAAACCGCGCCGGTGAAACCTGCAGTTGAGGAGGATTCCGCTTGCCTTAAAAGCCTTCCTTCATTTGTTATTAGTGTTATGGGTACTGGTGAAATAATGATAGGGGCTCGAGAAGACTAATGAATAAAAGAGTACGGGATGCTGTGAGTGAAGGCAGCATATTTTCTCCCAGTAGTATGAAAACACACCATTCCTGGAGCAAAAAACAGACTGAATTCAGTTCAGGCTGGAGGGGGTTGGGGGGTTTAGTTCGTATGATTGGGGGGTTGGCTGAAATAAGGTGTTAATCTCTTTGCTTTTGCCCAAATGTGAACAGTGTCTGTGACTGGAGTACTGATGCTAAAATTCTCTTTGAAATCACAATTAATTATATTTGTAAAATAAATTCAGAATAGAAAACAGTTATTTTACTACTAAAAAATATTGTTCAAAAGTTTACTGTTGTTGCGTACTTTGGATCAAATAAATGCAGGCTTGGTGAACAGGATGCACAGAAGAAACTTCTTTAAAAAAAATGAAAATTGTGACATTCCCCACAATTTTAGTGTTAGGCCACTTTATTGGTTCTCTAATTTCTGCTTTAATTAGCTTAGAAATCTATAAAACTGCTGGACAATAATCAGTAATAATGAAATGTGTATCCAAAAGAGGCAGAATGTTTCTATACGTATAATGCTATGTACCTTTAGCACTGCATGTTCCATATACTTATGATTACTTGGGGTTTTTTATTGTTGTACTGCAAAACAAAACTAAAATATATGTCGCAGTCGTATTTTTTGTGTAATTTCTTCCTGCTTCTAAAACATTATTTTCTCGTGAAAACATATGTTTCATACAGCAATAGTGGGCTTTGTTCATTTCCTTGGTATGACTTTATACGCTCCGGCCTGCAGTGTGAATGAAACACCCCACTGCAGTGTTAAGTGCTACGTGATGTTAATCTCGGCCCGTATCTGGCGTACCGAATACAATATCGGTCATGTTGCAGACTATCCTGTGCTTTGATCTTTGAGTTAAATCGATATTTATTCAACCAGCTCTTGACAAACCTCTTGTTTTTTTGTTTTTGTCATTGAACACACTTTGTTATGCCCAGGAAAAGACAAATTTGTGTGAGTACAAGTGGGGGGGACACGTCCACGAGTTTTTTTTTTTAAAAAAATTGATGTATTCTGCCCTTTCTTTTTCTGTGATTTCCTGAGTGTTATCCTTGAAGTATTATTTATTTTGTTTTTTTTTTTGTTTCTCAAAGGCAGCAACTGGAGGATCTGTGAACTAGTCATGAATTGATTACTGCTGCGGGAAAACAATATAGAAAAAATAGACTCTATATTTGTAATAAATTGCTGAATATTAAGCTTTAGATTTCACTAAGTAAATATACTTTTGAGTATACAGATCAAAAAAAAAAAAAAAAAAAAAAAAAAAACTATTGAACAGATTCCCACGCATCTAACGATGTACGAAGACATATGTTTATTTTTTTTAATGCTTAAAATTATGAAGGGGTACGTTGGGGAGAACAAAAACAAAAAAAAATCCCATGCTAGGGGTCCCTGGCCCAAATTTATTTTGTTTTGAAAAACCCTGTCCTAAACACCCAGCGCATAAGGGTTCAGATATGTGCTCAACTAACGTAATGTCGGTTAATTCAAGACGGTGTTAGTTGGAAGGAGTTCTGACAAACAGAACCTAGAAGATTAGATGACGTTTTCCAGTTTCTCTGAAGATTATTACCATAATGATCTCTAAATAAAGCTTTATTGAAAAACCTCTGACTGAAAACAGCTCTCACCTCCGCCAGAACAAGAATGTTTCAATATGTTTTAATAAACTTTCATTTCAAATCCAAGTTGAATTTTGACCAAAACAACTTAATAATAATTTGATTCAAACTTCTTAGCATAACATGTAATTTTTTTTAATCACAATCGTGTTCAGATCAACTACATGAAGTCATATATTTAGAGTTTATTTTCTTCTGTTCACAGCGTTACCCGATCTACACCTGACGTGACTCCAGATCAGTCCTGTATTCCGGAGAGAGAGTGAGTCTGAAGTGTGTGATTGAGTTCTTACAGAGACGGACATGAAGAAAACATGCAACCTTTCATTGGTTTGTTTGTCAAATGTTCAATAAACATCATATAAAAAAAGTGATTTATCCAAGTATAATCTCATAATGTTAGGCATAACAGTTAAATGTGCTACCCTTCACTAAAAAAAAAAAAAAAACAAAAAAAATTGAACTTCGTTCATCATGACCGCAAATGTACTGTCTTGAAGGAAAATATATAGAAAAACATCACAAGTAGGACTTAACAGGATAGCAATTTGATGTCATTATGAAACCTATAACCTAAAACTATAACATGAATATCTTTATTAATTTCCTGTCTCAAAGCTACGAGAGTTTTCTTTCTACTAGACAACAGAGCTGACTTGTGCCCAGAAAGAAAACAGTATTCAGAATAAACTGAATAATGAAGTACTGGAGTAAATAGACTGTGGAATATGCTTCTTGGGCGCATACTTTCACTGCTTCAGTAATTATATTATTTACAATAAATAAAAAGTGGGAATAAATGTCACTAGAAACACGGGTTTGTTTAGGCACTGCCTCTATGCTATTTTAAAGAGAGAAACGGCAGGTCTGTGATTGCGTGTTTCCATTGTGACCAACCCAGCAGAATGATTTCATTGGCCACATTTAGAGCCAATCAAGGTTTTAAAATATTAATCCCGCCCATCACGTCATGCTTTACATCTATCATCAGATCCCTGTTCCTCTTTGATTGTTTTCCCCGCATTTTTTTCGTTAACGAGATAATGAGTGAAATATTGTGAACAAGTTTTTAAGTTAGTCATAAATATGATACAAAACTATTCTATTTTCTTTTATTTCCGAACCTAGTTCCACCGATATCTCCTCTCAATTTAAGAGCAGCGCTATTCCTCAAACGTTGCAATAATTTCATTAAGTTTGAGCAATATGACCAACACTAAAAACTCTGGTTATGATAAAATAAACAGACTTAAAATACATATGCAACTCAAAAAATAAACGAATAAAATAACTATTCTATATTTAAACTACATTATTCAGAAACGTGTTCTTTGTGTGAACTCGTGGGTGTCCTCTTAAAAGAGGTTGTGTTTTTCTCCCGGAGTGTCCTTAACCTCCGAAATCCGTACAGAGCGCGTCCCACTGTCGTTTCAGAGCATAAAAAACATCATGGCGGTGACGCTCTTTCTTTTAGCGGTTCAGTGTAGCTCACAGCATCGAGAATAAACAGTCTCCAGAAACACCTTCACACCACCGCGCTCTCCCTCGTAGATTCAACCCGGAAATACGCTTTGCGCGCCGCGACGAGCAGACGACGAATAGCGGGTTTAGTGATTCCCCGGATATTATCACCAGAACCTAGACCGTGACGCTCGCCGCGCCTCCTTTTCCAGAGTCCTTTAAACCGCACTTTCCTCTTCCTGACATACTTATGATTAATTTCACAAACACACAAAAACAACTGAGGAGAACGGGTGTTTATAGTCGCTACGGACCTAGGTGAACCATCAACATGGGCGGTTCTACTAAACGTCACTCGTTACGTCAAATCCGAGTCCAGCTACAAGACGTTCTCTGTTAAAAGAGTAAACTGTGCATTGGTTATCAGTTGATTTATTGTAGAATAATATATGGCTCAGCATCAGCTTCATTACTAACTAAGATAGAGGAGATTCGAACAAGCCCTTGAATATGTTCTGATCTTTTAGATCCTCTCCTGTGACAGCTTTGGCAGGGAGAAAGCTTTTCTTTTTCATAAAGCTTTACAGTGAGTGAAGAAATCCCACCAACAACAGTTTATAAGCTGTTCAGATTCATATTCTTGCATTTACAAGTATACTGAGTGGAAGATCAGAATCTAGACAAGATATATTAATAGAAGTACTGCAAAGTCTGCACCGAATATGACAACTGAGAATTATAGCAGAATATTACGGGTGAGCGGCTCGTGTTGGAAGGAAATCAGGAAGATAGTGAAACAGGCTCTTAAGCAAAACATATATCGTAAACACACACACACACACACACACTCTTGAGTTAATCAGAAATAAAGATTTAATTAAAGTAGCTCTCAGAAAGATGTGGCAAGAGAGATTAGATAAAGAAAACAAAGGACGACGTTTGTATAATATACACTAGTCAACATTTGAAGAGGATCAAAACCTTTCATCAAAGGTTGTCCTAAAACCTAAAAGCAAAATGTGTTTTTGTCTCAGTACAACTTTTAACTTTTTGATCTTCTTCAAATGTTGACTACTGTATATAAACAAGCTGGCCATGTAAGAACTGCTTATGGTAACAGAAAGGATGATACAGTTATATCTCGATTGAGAACTGGACACTCTTCTCTTAAATCACTCCAGATGACAGGAAAACATGAATCCGGTCAGTGTAATCATTGTGGACTTCCAGAAACTGTAGAGCATGTGCTGATTCACTGTAGGGCGTATGAAAGGGAAAGACTCCAGTTAAAAGAGGAATTAAAATCTGTCTGCATTAATTCTGTGACATTACAGTTCTCATAAAGGTTACAAAGCTCTTATAAATGTCCTGAAAATAACAAAGTTATATAACAAAATATAAGAAGATTTTTTTTTTTTTTTTTTTTTTTTTTATAATTTCCCTTGATATAATCACCTCACACTCCATCCCAGTAGGTGGCGGAATATGCACCATAACCTGGTTTGCCAACCGCCATAAAAAGTTCTGTCTTCCAAAGCTGATTGTGGAAACAAACAAAAAAGAACACTTAAGTATGTCTGAGAATCACCGTTTAATTTATTCGGTTAACAGCAGTCAACAACCATTGAGCCATGATTTGTTTCACCAGTTATATACACTTGATGTCTTGTATCTTTTCGAATCAACATCAGTGATTTATAACATTGTCCACCAATCATGTCAGAGCCAGCACAGCACTGATGAGGGACGGCTGAGGTAATGAAAGGGGGTGATGACTAGTGATAAACCCTCTTGCCTTTTCTAGTGCAGCTCAACCAGGTGTCGTCCCATTTGTTGACATTAGTGAATATCACAAATCCCGGAAAATATGCGTTGTAGTCCAAATGAGTAATTTGTTCGTCCATTTGTAGTTTTTGAAAAGTGATTTTTCTGTTAAGTGGACTTTGAACTTTGTAACTTTACAAAATATTTTTATTTTCAAACAGCACCTTTACAGACTAACTAAAGTTGAAAAAGTGAAAAAGCATAATAGAACCCCTTTAACTTACAGACTAACTAAAGTTGAAAAAAACTCTATGTAAAAGTGTAATAAACTACACTTCTAAATTAAAATTTGATTGAAGGAAATCATCTTTTCATAGAGACATTGAGGTGACTTGAAAGAGCCTTTTGGGTTTGTCGGTACGCGCTGAAACAGCTGTAGATTTAAGCGTGCTCTCCGCGGATGTGGCGCGTCAGCTGGATGTCTTTGGGCATGATGGTGACTCTCTTGGCGTGGATGGCGCACAAGTTTTGGTGTCTTCAACAGACCGACCAAACCAAGCCTCGCTAGCCTCCTGCAGCTCCATGACAGCTCAACTGTGGAGTGATTTCTCTCACCAGACGCTGGAAGGGCAGTTTCTCTCTCAAAGCTAAGGTACCGGGCCTGTAACGATGAGGTTTCTTAACACCACCGTAGCTGGATGTGCAATGATATTACACAGTGCCTGAAATAGGCTTATTGGAAGTCTGGGGCTTTCCTAAATTTAAGAAGTTATTTACAATGATTTTTAAGAAGATTCTTTTCAAGAATTTGAATTCTTCTTAAGTTTTGTCTTAAGGACAATCTTAAAGGAATACTCCACCCCAAAATGAAAATTTTGTCATAAATCACTTACCCCCATGTTGTTCCAAACCCGTAAAAACTAAGTTCATCTTCAGAACACATTTTAAGATATTTTGAATGAAAACCGGGAGGCCTGTGACTGTCCCATAGACTGCCAAATAAATAACAGTGTCAAGGTCCATAAAAAGTATGAAAGTCATTATCAGAATACTTCATCCAAACAAAAATAATGATTTTATTCAATAATTCCTTTGTCAACGGTCTCCTCTGTGTCACTCCATATCACCGTACAGCGCATCCTTGTGGCGCGGATGATACAGAAGAAGCATACGGTGATATGGAGAGACACAGAGGAGACTGTTGACAAAGGAATTGTTGAATAAAGTCGTTATTTTTGTTTTCTTCGCTTACAAAAATTGTTCCCGTCTCTTAATATAACCCAGATTGCACGTCTGATGGCAGATGGAGTATTCTGACGACGACTTTCATACCTTTTATGGACCTTGACCTTGGGGTAAGTGATTAATGACAAAATTTTCATTTTGGGGTGGAGTATCCCTTTAAGAAAAAAAAATACCTTTTTTTAAGAATAATTTTTGGGAACTTTTTTTTAAGTTAAAAAATAAGAAGAAACTGGCAGTTTTTAGCAATTTCAGCTTAAGGATTTTTTGTCCCAGACTCTTAACGGCGATATTGAAGCGGGAGTTGTTCTTCTCCACATCGTAGCCACCGGCAGCGAGCGCTTTCTTCAGAGCGGCGAGGGACACACTGCTCCTCTCCTTAGATGTGGACACAGCCTTGACGACGAGCTCGGCGAGCTTTACTGAGAGATTATGATTCTGAAGTTCTGTTGTTTGTTTACACAGGCAAAAAAAAATAAATAAAAATACACCTCTTTTTCAGTATTGACACAAATAAGGCAATGTGATTTTATTTCATTTGTATTTACCATAGATCTGTATAAACTTGAAGAAAGCAGCATTATCTGTAGTCAGAGGTCATAAACACTATTATAGATAAAAGATTACAAACATTACTTTCTCTGATAATGATTTTGGTTTAATCATATGGTTTCACATGTACACTTAGCTGGAGTAATATTACAGTAAACAGAGGTAAGGCCCACCCAAATTAAGGCTGGTCCAACAACATCCAGTTGACCTTCATGGAAATTCATCTTTTGGGCTCATCTGGCTGCAGAATCATGCCTGATCTTCTAGCAAGTGTTTCTTAAGTACATATTTATAAATATGCAATCATTGTGTGTCTCAATTATTAGAATTAGTTTATGTTTGCAGAGACTTGATAAACATAAAAAATGGTAACATCTATAATATAATCGTAGCATCAATGTTCAGTAGCACTCAAAGTGAGTTCTGCAGACGCTTCTCTCAGTGTTGTGGTTTGGTAGGAGGTGTAACTTGTAGTGGAAGTCACAGCATTCTGTGGGTTGTTTCTATTGTGGTTCTCATTTTCTCATGAGCCATATGTAGTAAAAAATTTAAATTGAAAAATGAGTTACAATACGCCTCACATTTTCATGTGTTTGCATTGGCTTCTTTACCTCATCACTTAAGACACATTGTTATTTGTGCGTTGCTGACTGTAGAAGCTGCTAGAAGTGTTAAAAGAGGCCTGATAAAGGATGAGCTGATGGTTGTGGTTTTGACTTCTGCTCTGTTTCTGCTCTATAGTTTTTAACCAGAGCGGGGAAGATAGTTATTCTTATTCTACATCTGTATTCTGTAGTTTCCATAAACCTCAAAATACTACCACAAGAGCACAAGATTCACAGCAACATGCGCATGTCATTTTCATTTACTTCTCTTCTTAGAAAACCTGTTTCAATGTCACATTAAAGAGTCTCGTTTTCTTACATTCAGTTCAATTCAATTCATATTGCTTTATTGGCATGACATACTTAGGTACATATTGCCAAAGTATTGTACATACTGAAACAGAATAAAAACAAACAAAACATTATATACATATATTCTTCTTCTAGTTCTTGTTCTCCATATTGAGAGTTAAACAAGCGCAGTATCTGAGGTGATCATGTTTTGAAGGATTTTGATGACGCTGCTCCGGTCTTTGAAGTTGTGGCAAGTGTTTATGTCCAGAAATACTTATGGTGAGGATGTATTTTTATCTCTGTGAGGTATCTGCGTGATACAATTATACTGTTTGGATTGGGCCTCGTGAAACTGGTCAGGCTCCTAATAACTGTTTTTATTCTTTGTTTAAGGTTGCTTTGTTTTGACGTGTAAGGACTGCTCTCTAAAATGTATAGACCCCTTAAAAGTTTGTAAACATTGCAACGTCTCCGGGTGGGCGGGGCTCAGCTGGAGGCCAAAAAGAGGCGCGGACGCTATGTTGACAAGCGTAAACTAGCACGTTTTAGGAGGGATTTATTAAACATGGATGCAGAAGAAGGTTCGGAACTGTCCGAATATGTACAGTCACTGACTCTGCGGGACCGTGACAAAAAAAAATAATAATAAAAAAAGTGGGAGTTAGCATTCATTTATCAATTAATTCAGTTGATCACTCAGTTCACTGACCAAACTGGTTATCTGACCAAAATATAATGACGAGTGGAAACATTACAGTAGCCTAATTTATTTATTTATTTATTTTTAGCTAAGCCTGGTGTAGTTCTTGTATCTTCTTCTCATTGGAAACATTTTAACCAGGTTTTGGATATTTCCTAGACAACATGTGAATTACTTTCGGGTGGTTTGGGGAATTTTGTCAAGGCTTATTGTCTAATGTAACCTATCGCTGGGCTAACTATGATTAGTAATGTGGATTATTTTAAGAGGCCATTCAAAGGATGGCACACACATCTATCGCTGTATGTTTGTTTACGTTTCACGGGGACTTTAAGAGGCGAAGGTTGGCGACTTTTTCACCTATAAAACATAAACTTGCTGACATGTACTAGATAAAACCAACACACCAGTACATATGCATAGATTATTTTACCTAATATGAAGTGTGCACTGCAAACACGAGCATTATTTATGATCGTCTCTGTCTAGTCTGTACGCCGTATTGCATTCAACCACAATTGTCTTCTTGATTTCTGTGAATGAATGTCGGCCGGGATCCGGTGAAACTTTAGTTTTGAACCAAAAGTGCTGTTCCTTCTATTCTGGCAGCCAAAAACACAACAAGACGACATTTTAAAGTCAAAACCTCAAACTTTTAGCGTGCCTGCTATGAGTTCTTCCTTAGGTTTTGCCTCCAGCTAGAGCGGTGACATCACAGTGACGTAGGCGATTAAGGGGTCTATATAAACTAACATGTTTCACTGCTTTATTAGACTGAATGACTGGAGCATCAAAAGCAATAAAGAATCCTGCTGAAGATTCACTCGAGTCTCCTGCTCTTCACTTCTCAACTTCTAAAAGTAAACGCTGTCATGTAATTACTCCTTTTAGAGAAGAAAATAACATTTTAATATTGTTGTGTTGAATCATCACTCCATCCGATCTGAATCATGATTTTATAGACTGTATGCATCACTTATGTTTGATGGTAAAATTCACTTTTCACATTTATAGATGTGTTTGTATTTTGTCTCTGACCATTTAAATGCACCAAAAGAGAAAAGTTAAATACTTTAAACCTGATATCTTTGTGTAATTTCTTCATATATTTCTATAGCAACAATCACGCAGGGTTTTGATTCTGGGTTATTGTTGCTACATGAAATATGGTGATTTATACAGCAATACTTTCGTGAAAACAAAGAATTTGCAGAATTTATCTTATCATGTTAGAGAAATCATGTTTTTAATAAACTAAAATATTCAGATAATGTCAGAATGTAGTAACAGTGGTATTCTCTGATCTGTCCATAATCTGTGAGGCTTTGGCAGTGAACGAACAAAACAATGCAGTGTGAGAACAATTACTGAAGACTTTCTCCGTGAAACAGACTTTAAGTAACTTTAACAACTTGCATGCACTAAAAGAGTAAACATCTTAGAATGGATCTGGTTCTCTTCCTATTTCTTCATGTATTTCTGTGTAGAGTTTGTCTCCTCCCTCATCTCTTCTTGAAGTGTGAAGCGCAGGAAGTGTCTGGTTTAGTTAAACCAGTCTGTTATGTGTCAGTATGGGCTCCAGTGCACTGTCTCTCACACTCTGTGAGTATTTCATTATATTCTACACTATCTTCTGTTTAGTCTTCTGTTTTTAATACAGTATTCAGCTGAAGATTAATGTTTGTTCTGTGTGTAGGAGGGTCTATGAATCCACAGTCTTGCTGTTTTATTGTATTCTTTATTGTTCAGATTAATGTGATGATATGTTACGTGTGGATCAGATACAGAGTTTCAGAGAACATGTATTCATCTGTGCTGCTTGTGAAAGATGGAGGCTCTGTGGACATGTGCTTTTGCTTGGTTTTGTTGAAATACTTGTGGTTCTTATTTCATGTATTTCAGTTAAATCAGATGCATTTTTATTAATATGAGTTTGGTGTTGTATGATATTGTATATTTAAATAGACTCTCCATCAGAGGTTCAGAGAGTTTGAGAACAGTGACCAAACACATAAGTTACTCCATCACTTTTAATTCTTTCTGCCCGTTTTATTGAAAATTATTTGTCCTTACTAACTAACTTATGTTTTCTGAGACAATTTTTCAGTTATTTTTAAGCAGTTTATCTCAACGTCATTTTTAGCAGATGTGTGAAGTCAGTTCTCCGTCAGTTCTTAGCAGAAAAACCACAGCTGTAGTTCATCATTAACATATGAACATGTTCCACTAACACTTGACACTCAGAAAGTGTGTTCGGTCTTCATTTTGAAAAACATGTTTATTGTTTCTTAATGTACTTAATATAATAATACGCCGCTGGTTCATTTCTGGTTCACTTTAACTGAACTGAGTTTGGTTCATTTAAAATATACTTCATGTGAAAACACCCCAAGTGTTCAAATTCTTTTCACAGCCACTATAGTGTCACAATTAACCCTTGTGCTGCTGAAAACCCTGTAGCACCTTTAGTGTTCACGGGCAAAAATGGCTGGCCTTTTAAAACTTCTTGTAAATCTCTTAATATGCTATATTATCACCAAATATTGGATTCAGTCTTATTTGTCAGCTTGTTTTCCTTTAATTAGGACAGAATTTGTATTTGTTTTTGGAACTGATTGATTAGGTGTCATTAATCTTGAGCTTATGCACCTCAAATTTTAATAGAAAAAAAGCATTATTTGTAGATAATTTTGTCAATAAGCAATAAAATACTAAAATAATTTGCACTGTTTATCACACTATAATGTGCTTTAGGCTCAGATCAACGATGCCTACAATCGATCAGTTTTAAAAGATAAATACAAAGCCTGTCCCAATTGAAAGAAAGCAAGCTATTTTGTAATATTTCAGTTTTAAAAAATAATATTTTGTGTAATTTGTTATACTGTGTGAGCAAAGTCATGTTAAAAGTTTTAGTCCAATGTGATAAAATTAAGTTGCATTTTTGGGTGAAAGAAAAGGATCTCATAACGTCCTGAACACAAGATGAGGGTGGTGGAGTCGATGTTTTCAGAGTCAAACAGGAAGTGAGGCTGTGTTTCTCAAACACTTTGACCTGATTGGTTTGGACTTCTGTTTCCAGTGAAGAATCAGTGATGAGAAACAATCATCACATTAATATTAATATCTGCTTGTAATGTGTGTTTACAAGTGTGCAAGTGTTTTACTACATAGTATTGTTTGTTTTGATGTGTAAGTTTTTTTTATTTGTTAAAAAATACAAGTCTTAGTTCATGTTAGCTCCTTAAATAACACAGTTGCAACTTTCGATTTTAACAACATGTTATTAAATATTGAATACCTAAGATTAATAAATGTTCAGAAGAATTCTTTGTTTTTTTCATTGGCAGTTTATGTTAACTAATGAATTAACAAATGTTAACTAATGAAGCCCTAATGTAAAGTGTGAATGAACAATAAAGAATTAAAACACTTTCAAACAATATCTAGGGCATGTTGTAGTCCAGATTAAAATGTTAAAAAGTTTGAAAATAAATAGTCCATTAAGTCTAAATATTTAAGTGTTTGGTGCTGTGATGAATATCATAGCAAATCCACAAATCTGAATGGATATTTAAATATGTTTCAGAAAGTAGCAGCTGCTTTATTTATGGGGTTTCCAGAGTAAAGGCTGCAGTTTAGCGCCATCTGCTGTCAGAGAGTGAATGTGTTTTCATTCAGCGCGTCTCTCACGTGTTCCTCCCGAGCGGCAACCTCGCGCTCTCTCTCGAGGAAGTGACTTAAAACTGCAATTCATCATCTCAGGCTGCTGCAAAAGGAGTCAGTTTCATAGACTCCTGGTTGTGGCCCAACTTTACAACAGACACATGTTGTACATGGTTCAAAACGTGGTATTTTTCGAGTAGCTAATGGCACTTCCTGAACAATTGAGGGGGGTGAATTTTTTATAACTCTCCCTCTTTAAATATATTAAGCCGTTATTCTGCATAATTAAGTCGTGGGCCACTTGACGTGACAGGTGGATTGCGCTGCTGACAATGCCGTCGCGCCTAACAACCAGCTCGCCTTTTTTGCATTTTCGATTTTTCTGGAGAGTCGCGCGGTGACGCTCGTGATGGCGACGGCCCGCTCAGCACACTTTGAGCTTCAAAACCGCTCCTGAGCAGTCCTATGGGGTCGTCACGGACAATACGTCCATATTTGTTTTACAGTCTATGGTACTCCACGTCTTCTCGTGCTTGTTTGCAACAGAGCACAAGCAGCATTCACAGCGTGTTGTGCATTTTGACAAGGTGATATAGTATTCTTAAATGGCATTCCAAATTCTGATTAAAATGTAATATATATTTCAAGGTATTTAGATGTGCCCAAATAACAATATCGTGCATGTTTATCACCTGATATACTCACATTACGATACTGGCAATGCTAATAATATATTAGTGTATTTTTTTTTTCTTTTTTAACAAGTCTTATGATTTTTTCTATATTTAATTGTAAATGACAGCTGGACAATTAACCATGATGATATGTTTAATTTTTTTTTATATTTTCTATAGAAGTGTTTACTTATAAGTGTTTATACACTTTTCTATATTTTGATAAAGAAGATCGGGCAGAAAAATATATTTTATCGGTTAAAATACTATAATAACTCAATTAGCACATGGTGCTTTTCACATAGTTCATTTTTTTTAGCCTATACCTGAAGAGGCCACACACATAAACCATATATTTTCACAAATCGTGTGTTTTGTTGGTCTTCATGTTGCCTCATCTAAACCCTTTTTGCTGACCCATTTTCTGTTTTTTTATTCAGCTTAGCTTCGCTAGCTGGATGGTTTGCTGCGAACGGGATACAGCGCAACATCAATATTGCCTCATTTTCCTGTCTTCAGAAGAACAAATTAATTCCTGTATTTGACTTTTCTGCACGAGAGCACACTCCAGCTGTCCAGTATGAATGAATTATCAAACTGCAATGAGTGTGTTTTAGCTCTCCATAATGTTCACATCGACCTCATTTTGGATTTACATTAGACCAACCGTGTTCAAGCATCACTGTTTGTCTCTTTGAATTTAAATCTAGACTTTTTCACACGGACCCTTGAAAACCTAACCCTGAACACATTGACCAAAAAATGTTCCGGGATGACTATTACGTTTTAATAAAATATGGTGAGTCAGGGACAGGTTTCCCATGTATTCGCGATCCATGGTATGATGTGATTTGTGTGTTAAATGATGGAGAAAATCCACCTCTGTTCTCATTCAAGCATCAAAACGAGAGAAACACATTCAGCTGAAACCTCTAGTGACATGTTTCCTGTGATCTTCATTGTGTTGAACAAAGGAAAATGATTCCATATTCGTTTCTTTTTTCGTTTATTTTTAGTGCTGATGTCCTTCATCCACTCTGGACTCACTCAAGGTACTTGTGCTGTTTCTTTAACATATATGACTAGTGGTTGTAGGAGTTTATTATCTTGATCTACATAGGATCACAGCTTTGTCTCTTTGGGCTAACCAATTCATGTTTCAATTTTGCTGTTTTTCATCTCACCCATCTATCATTTGTGTGTGTAGGTCCTCATGCTGCTGCTTAAAACACTGCTATTTCTGCACTTTTATGATGAAATAAAACTAACTAATAAAAATGAATAGGGCAGAATAATATTTATAAAATAAAAAGTTTATTGTAGTACTACTGCAAAAATTGCACTCCCGTGCCATTTAACTCTTTTGTGATGTTCAGCCCTTTAGTTTTACCGTGCAGAGGACACACATAACCATAAAATAATCACAAAAATCGTGTTGTGTTTGTTACGACTTCCAATGTTTCAATACAGTCTATCTACACGTGTACGGTTTTTTTAAAATTAGTCATCTTACTCAATAGCTGGAGGTGTTTCTGAAGAAGGAATACCGGCCCACTTCAGTCCCTAGTGCCTACATTTTTTGTCATTCTCATAAGAACATTAATACTGTATTTGTGACTTTCATTTCCTTTCCTGCAATTAGCAAAACCGTGCTAGCCAGCTCATTTTAACCTCCAGTATGATGGGTGCAATTAAACTGCATGAGAGTGTGTTTAGCAAATGGTAACTAACAACGAAGCTTATAATCGCCATAACTGAAGGCTCAATATCCATGCATGAAGAGCATCGCGCTCTCATTTTGTAATAACACATTAATACATCCCAGGGTCATTGATGGTAAACCCTATTTTGGTTCTCTTGCAATTTAAATAAATCTACTAGACTTTCATTCCTTCTCCACACAACAGGTCTGACTGTGGAAACACTGCTGCACTCTGGCCAATGAGGGGGACTGGCCCTTTGCAAACCTCCAACTTGATTAACTGTACAGTCTGTCCTGACCATCTTCACAAATTAGCACGCTTTTCCATGGCCAGTGCGAGCCGGGCTAACCGCGAGCTGGGCGGAGCTAAAAGAGGCGAGATCATGCCGCGTCATGCAGTATCCTCGCTGCACGCCTGTAAAACCCGCCCTAAACAACGCCTTCATGGACCTGAATCCACAATATACAAAAGTTTTCCACCAGTGAGAGAGAGATGAATAAACAAATTCGCTGAACAAAATACTCAGAGGTGTACACCACACGCATTTATTGACTCACACGACGAACAGGAAATAGAATTTGCTGCATTTTTGATTCGTGAATGTCTTGCGGTCTTGATGTTTTTTTTTTTTCTTTGAACAATATTTTGGGCAATTGTAAAAAAAAAAAAAAACTGTACCGAGTAAAATATTACTGACAATTGATTAGTAATGCCTTACACTACTGCATTACAGCAAAAAGGAATATGTTACTGTAATGCATTACTTTTGTAATGCGTTACTCCCAACACTGGTGTTATCAGTTATAAACCTTTCACTGTAAATAAATAAATGTTCCCCTCATATAAATGGCATGAGATTCATGACTCTGTCGATCCTGCTAGCTCTACAAAAAAGAAAAGAAAAAGCACTCACACTCAGGATGCTCAGGGTCTCTCCATACCTCAACAATGGAAATCAATGCTTTTTAAACATAAAAACACATTACTTTTTTCAATTTGTCAAATGGAAGTCAGTACATCAGCCACAAAGCAGAAAACAAATACAAAGAAATTGTGGAAGTGGAAAAACTATACAAAAACATCCACAATGTTGTAACTCACTGTCTGATCTCTGATGATGGTCATATGTGAACCACAAATGTGTCATAATGACTGCGTGTGAATATTACACAATCAGTAACGTGTAAACAAATGAAAACAAAAATAAAAAAATCAATCGTAATGCCCTGCTCCCCTCTTTTTACATACAAGTTGGTCAAGGACTCTTGTAGCATCAACTGCAAAAAATGGATACTATTAACCACTCAAACGGCTTTCGCACAAAAAAAAGTAAAAAACTTTGGAAAAAGATAGTCCAGTGCCATATTACATTTAATCTAGTTATTAATGATGAATGAATGTCTCCCACAGCCTACATACAAGCATACAAAAAATCAATCTCATGCGAACAATTATCCTGAGTCGAAATCAATTGCAGGCACCTAGGTGGGATGTAGTTTTGAAAAAATATAAACAAAAATAAAAAAAATTGCATGTAATTTTGTGTATTGCCATTTAAGGCAGTTATCTACCACTAAAACCATAGCACACTGACCATTTTATCTCTTCTCCCATCACGAGTGAAAAGTAGAATTTTTACACAAAAAAAAAAAAACAAAAAGAAATTGATATTAGATAATTATATAATAATATTTATATATGTATGTATTATTATTATTTACGCGTGTGTGGTGTGTGTGTTGTTTGTGTGTGTTTGTTGGGTGTGTGTAAACATTCATAAAATGAGAATCAAAGATTTGACTGTGAAAAAGACACTATGAATTACAATCTTTTCCTATGCTTTTATGAAGCTGGAACAGACAACTCATCTATTTAAAACAAACAAAAATTAAATGTAGACTCTGTTATTTAAGGAAAAGAATATTCAAATAGACTTAGGCCAGTAACCAACCCCCCACAACATCCTATCATAGTATAGCTAGTTTTTCATGGGCACATTTCTTTAAGATAATGTTAAGTTACATCTACATTAATGAATAAATAAACAAATTTGAAAAAGCATTTCAGCATGAGTCCACACTGAGATGTAAAGTT